>NC_059427.1:161161002-161334215 GCF_021028975.2 Sphaerodactylus townsendi
ATGCTGGAATGGGAACCACCAGACACCCGCAAGCAGCTGCAATCCTTCCTAGGATCTGCCATTTTTTATCGGGACTTCATCCTGTGGTTTGCCCAACTGGCCCTCATTTTAATGGACTTGTTGAAAACTAAGAAGAAGAAGAGTTGGGTTTATATCCCCCCTTTCTCTCCTGTAGAAGACTCAAATGTGCTTACAAACTCCCCCCCTCACAACAAACACCCTGTGAGGTAGGTTGGGCTGAGAGAGCTCCAAAAAGCTGTGACTAGCCCAAGGTCACCCAGCTGCTGTGTGTTGGGAGTGCACAGGCTAATCTGAATTCCCCAGATAAGCCTCCACAGCTCAAGTGGCAGAGCAGGGAATCAAACCCGGTTCCTCCAGATTAGAGTACACCTGCTCTTAACCACTATGCCACTGCTGCTCCATAATAAGGGGAGGGGGCCACAAGCTAGTGCTCCGGGGTGTCCTCTAAATTGGTCTGGGGAGTATCAGGCTACGTTTGTCCAACTGACGCAAGCCTTTACCACTGAACCGATCTCCAGGCATGCTGATCCCAACAAACCTTTTGTAGTTCACCTGGATGTCTCGGGTCTGGCCATGGGAGCAGCCCTCCTGCAGAGCGGGGATGATGGGAAATTATACCCCTGTGTATACCCAAAAAGTTTTCTGAAGATGAACTCAATTGGACGGGGAAAAAAAGGAGGCTGGGGCCATAAGGCTTTGGCCACTTGGGGACATTGGCTGGAGGGAACTGAGCACCGCTTCGAGGTGTGGACTGATTACAAAAAAAACCCCCAGTAAATTGAACGCTAAAATTACATTGGGCCAATTTCTATTCAAACTTTGTTTTCACCTTGCACCTTGCATTTTTTTCCCGGGGAAGACGAATTTCCTGGCTGATGCCGTCTCCTGGCTGATGTTCAGTTTATAAAGAGTCAACTGTGTCTACTGCCGTGGTGGCAAACCTTTGGCACTCCAGATGTTATGGACTACAATTCCCATCAGCCCCTGCCAACATGGCCAATTGGCAGGGGCTGATGGGAATTGTAGTCCATAACATCTGGAGTGCCAAAGGTTCGCCGTCACTGGTCTACTGTGTTCACCTCCACTCAGTTGGGGTTACCAATCTCAGTCAGACTAAAGGGGTTCCAGGGAAATGGCCCCTTACCCTGGGCGGTGATCTGGAGTTGGAGTTCCAAGCTGCGGTGGTCACTGCCGCACAGTTGGTCTTCTGCAAGGATGGACTGATGGGGGGGGGGGCATTGGTGGCAGGACAGTAGGTTGTATGTTCCCTCAGCTCTCCATCAGAAAGTCTTGCAGGGTTGCCATGATATTAATGCGGTGGGTCACCTTGATTTTTTATTTGACTTTTAATTTATATACTGCCCTCCCCCGAAGGGCTCAGGGTGGTGTACAACATAGTAAATAACAACAGTATATCAATACAATAGGCATAAAGCAACGTCAATTACAACAAATCCTAACACTTGACCAACATCTCAGGTTAACAACTAACACATATCAGCATAACAGCATCATAACAATTTGTAACAGTATAATAGCATCTTACATTTTGCAGCATAATAATAACATAACATCAAACAACACAACATTCTAACTATCAAAAATATCAATCCACAGTACATGGAAACCTAACCATTGCAACTAACAAGCCTCAGAATTAATTAACCTGATAGCCAAGACAACAAAAGATGGCGACTTCCCTAGGTTCCACAACTGGGATGACCTAGCACTACAAAATTCTATCCAAACTACCAGAAAACTGTGAGCAGTCTAATTCTTATTGCCCCTACAAGGAGACCAACCAACTAACCTAACTTTAGGACCTTGAGTGTGTGAAGACTCTGTACCTGGTGCGATGGCCGTTTTGGTGGTGCATGCTGCGTGGAGCTGTGGAAGTTTATGTGGAGGGGTGTAGCAAAGACTGTCCCGGGCAAGCAGCCCGGCCTCTTGCAGGTTCTAGAAATGCCAGAGGCCTCCCTGGTGGATGATTTCCACAGACTTTATAACTGACTTGCCCTCCAGCAAGGGTAAAACGGTGATCTGGGTGGTGGTGGACCTGTTTTCCAAGCAGGGCCATTTTATCCCCTGTAGGGGGTTACCCACTGCCCAAAGGCTGGCTCAGGTGTTTGTGGTACATGTTTCTTGATTGCACTCTGTGCCATTGAAGATAATTTCAGACAGAGGAAGCCAATTCGTGTCATAATTCTGGAAGCATTTCCTAAAACTTTTGGGGGTACAGTAGGGCCTGAGCTCAGCCTATCATGCCCCCACAGAGGGACAGATTGAATGCTTAAACCAAGTTCTAGAACAATATTTGCATTGTTATGTTAATTGCCATCAGGACAATTGGGCTGAGCTACTTCCCTTCGCGGAATATGCGTATAATAAGGCCGTGCACCAAAGCATGGGCAAGAGCCCCTTCCAGGTGGTGTGTGGACAAGAGGGGAAGTCCTTCCCACTGGTGGGAAAATATCCTCGGGGCCGGTGGACTTAGAAGAAGAAGAAGAGTTTGGATTTATATCCCCCCTTTCTCTCCTGCAGGAGACTCAAAGGGGCTTACAATCTCCTTGCTCTTCCCCCCTCACAACAAACACCCTGTGAGGTGGGTGGGGCTGAGAGAGCTCCGAGAAGCTGTGACTAGCCCAAGGTCACCCAGCTGGCGTCTGTGGGAGTGCACAGGCTAATCTGAATTCCCCAGATAAGCCTCCACAGCTCAGGCGGCAGAGCGGGGAATCAAACCCGGTTCCTCCAGATTAGATACATGAGCTCTTAACCTCCTACACCACTGCTGCTCCAGGCCTTACTTACAGGCCTGGGTGACTCTTGGGGTGTGCGCAGCGCGCCAAGGCAGAGTACAGAAAGCATGCTGACATGAAAAGGTTGCATTGTGACATATGAGGTGGTCATTTCAGAGAATCCACAAGATGGCAGCAACATCCAAAAAGCTCAATAGGTTAGCTATTTCCATTAGAAAGTAGTTTCTGATAAGAGTTTTGGTTCCCACAGGGCTCTAACTCAAGAGAGAGGAGCCTTGCTGTAACATTATGAAGCTAAATATCTGTGAACAGATTTCAATTCAAGCTTCACCCTGACTCCAGCAAGCTTCAGCTTCTGCACATGGGTCCCATAAGTACAAGTAAATACTCCCAAAGCCTCTTATCATGCTCATTACCATAAAATATCCCACGGACTTTTGGTTTGGAAGTGAGCACAATTAGTTTATTGCCTGTCAGCTGCATGGATCCTTTGAAGTCATAAAACTGTGTCCCTTTGATGTGCTGAAAGTCCCATCTGTGTTTTCACTGTATAAGTCCACTCTGGTAAGGAAAAGAAAGGCCTCTTCTCTCTTCCTTTCTTTTAAAAAAGAATTTGTAATCCTTCAGCAAATTAAAAGTCATGCTGCAGAACCAGTAAAAAAGGAAAATTAGAATAAAAAAAAACAGAAAAAGAAACTTGCAAAAAGCCCCAAGGAATTGTCGAAGGCTTTCAATGCTACTGGGACATGGCCATATATCCTGGAAACCCCACAACACCCCAGCCCAAAATTAAATGAAACGCCCAGAGAAAGTGAAAGTCAGAAACTGGAAGAAGGGGGTGAGAAGACGGAGAGGCTGCTTCTAAAAGCCAAACAGCCAGCTCCCATTTACTGATCCTAGATTTTATCAAAACTAGTGGGTCGAAAAGGAACCCAAATTAATTCACTTGTCGAATTAAAGATCCCCAGAGCTCTTGCGGAGGCCAGTCAGACCCTGTCAGCATTTGCCCCTTTCAGTAACGTACCGCAGAAACATCCAAGAAGTGTAGTCTGCTCGAAGCACCATCTTCCAGAGGCGTAGCTAGGGAAAATGGAGCCTGGTGCAAAATCTGAGTTTTGCTGCGCCTCCCATGTTCGTTTGTGTTTTTTGTATTTATTAGTGTTTTTCCAGTTTGCGGCCTGCAGAGGGCGCAGTTTTTAAGCTAGCAGCATCACAATTTCAGGGTAACTTTAGAAGACTCTCCTGATGATACCAGCCAGGTTTGGTGAAGTTTGATTCTGGGGGTCCAAAGTTGTGGACTCTCAAAGGTGTAGCCCCCATCTCCTATTAGCTCCCATTGGAAACAATGAAGGCACCCCATTTGGGAGTCTATAACTTTGGATCCCCTGAACCAAACCTCACCAAACCTGGATGGTATCATCAGAAGAGTCCCCCAAAAACTCCCTGAGATTTTGGTGCCTAAAAACTGCACCCCCTGCAGGCCAAAAACTGAAAACACTAAAAATACAAAAAACAAACCTGAAATTTTTGCTGTCCCCCCCCCTTCAGGTGGGAGCCTGGTGCGATGCACACACCCCTGCTCCCTTATAGCTACGCCTCTGCCATCTTCCCTGGAAATCACAACAGTGATCAAATTGGGATGCTGTGTGGTTTCCGGGCTGTATGGCCGTGTTCTAGCAGCATTCTCTCCTGATGTTTTGCCTGCATCTTCAGATCCTCTGAAGATGCCAGCCACAGATGAAGGCAAAACGTCAGGAGAGAATGCTGCTAGAACATGGCCATACAGCCCGGAAACCACACAGCACCCCAGTGATTCCGGCCCTGAAAGCCTTCGACAATACAGTGATCAACTTGTGGGGGTCAATTACAGACACTCAAGCCAGACTGAATACTTGGGTGATGCTGGAACAGACGACCAAACGTTCAGAAAGGTGATACAGCAGTAATGGGAGATTTCAATTATCCTGATATTTGTTGGAAGTTAAACTGTGCCAAGACTGTATGGTCCAACAAATTCCTCATGGGCCTGAGCTAAACAATGCTACTTTGGTTGACTGACCAAACTCAAAGGATGCTCACCAATGGCTCATCTTCGTCCTGGAGAAAAGTGACTAGTGAGGTGCCGCAGGGTTCTGTTCTGGGCCCAGTGCTATTCAATATTTTTGTCAGTGACTTGGATAATGTAATGGAGGGCATGCTAATCAAATTTGCAGATGACACCAAATTAGGAGGGGGAGCCAATACCCTAGAGGACAGGGGCAGGATTCAAAATTACCTGGACCGATTAGAGAGCTGGGCCAAAACGAACAAAATTAATTTCCACAGAGATAAATGTAAGATACTCCACTTTGGCAGAAAAAATGAAATGCACAGATATAGAATGAGTGACACTTGGCTTGGCTTTCACTACATGTGAAAGGGATCTGGCAGTCTTAGTAGACCACAAACTGAGCATGAATCAGCAATGTGATGCAGCGGCCAAGAAGACCAATGCAATTCTGGGCTGCATCAAAAGGAGTATAGTGTCCAGACCAGTGGTGGCGAACCTATGGCACGGGTGCCAGAGGTGGCACTCAGAGCCCTCTCTGTGGGCACGCTCAAACAGAGCCCCCCCCCCCCCCCCGCACATCTAGGCTGGCCTGGGCCACTGGGCTCGATTGTTAGCATTAAACCTAAGACCTAGTTTTGGGGAAGCAGTGTAGGTAACCCTGTTAAGCGCTGTTAAATCCCGCTGATTTTCATGCGAAGAACTAAAGCATGATCTGGGAGTAAGCTTGGTTTCTGGCAATGGGGCTTGCTCCTGAGTAAACCCTCCTAGGGTCGTGATTCACCCGTTGGAAGAGTTGCACAGTTGCTTCAAAGCAAAGCCACCGACTACCACCAAGCTTACTCCTGAGTAACGCACGCCTCGGAGCCAACTGTTTTTTCCAAACTAAAACCTCAGTATTCAGGTTAAATTGCCATGTTGGCACTTTGCGATAAATAAGTGGGTTTTGGGTTGCAATTTGGGCACTCGGTCTCAAAAAGGTTCGCCATCACTGGGCTAGACTGAGGGACATGATATTACCACTCTATTCTGCATTGATCAGACCTCACCTGGAATACTGTGTCCAGTTCTGCACACTGCAATTCAAGAAGGATGTTGACAAGCTAGAACAGGTCCAGAGGAGGGCAAACAAAACGGCAAAAGTTCTGGATTTTATGCCCTATGAGGAGCAGTTAAGGGAGCTAGGGATGTTTAATCTGGAGAAGAGAAGGTTAAGGGGTGACATGACAGCTATGTTTAAATATTTGAAGGGATGTCATGTTGAAGAAGGAGCAAGCTTGTTTTCTGCTGCTTCAGAGACTAGGGCAAGGAGTAATGGATTCAAGGTACAGGAAAAGAGGTTCCACCTAAACATTAGGAAGAACTTCCTGACGCTAAGGGCTGTTCAACAGTAGAATAGTTTGCCTCAGTGGGCGGTGGAGTCTCCTCCTTTGGAGGTTTTTAAACACAGTCTGGATGGCTGTCTGTCAGGAGTGTTTTGACTAAAACTAATTCCTTCCATTTTTGAACTATCCAGAACAGTGTTTGTGATCTTGTCATTGCTTGATACAGGATATTCTACATGTGACGTAGTAAGAGTATTGATACTGGTATTGGTACTGTAATTTATAAACCGCCCTCCCCCGAAAGGCTCAGGGCGGTGTACAACATAATATACAACAAATGTTGTACATAACATAACATAACAACAGCAGTACATATACATAACAACAGCAATAATCATAATACCAGATGGCAAACCAATCAAAGCATAACTGACGTAACAGCAGTAGATTTATAGCATCTTGCTCTTTTTCTTTTCATAAGCAGTGAAAGAGAATATGTGATTATCAACGCTTTCTTTGCATTGAATTGGCATTTGAGCTGCCAGAGATGTTTGGCTCATATGATAACCTTTTGCTTTTGGCACATCTGTTCTTGAAGTTCTGTTTGGATGGATGGAACTTCTCAGTTATTTTTTTCAGAGGATAAAATGAAGGAAATTCTACTTCTCCAGGCAGCTTTTCTAGATGTGAATATTGCTTTTTTTAAAGAGTATAGTTTCCAAGATCACAATATGCACATTTGAAATAATAAAGATAATATTACTGGTTGGGATGTCTTCCAACAGCATTTCATCTTCAGTTATGTTATTCATGCTCTTAACTGATGTTATTAGTCACAGTTATGACATTATCAAGGTAGCAAATTTCGGCATATGAAACTTTGCCATGTATTTTGGTAGGCAGTCTTTCAATTTTCAGTTCTGAAATGAACTTGGAGGTGGGTCTTGACCCAGCCTAGAGTGGCTGACCTCTGTAGGTAACTTGGGAATAAGTTCTTGTCTCTGCATTCAACAGCAGGTGAGCTTTTCCTGGACTGGTGCAGCCAGCCAGCCCCCTCTGCAGCAGTGGCCTAGGAGGTTGAGAGCTGGTGTATCTAATCTGGAGGAACCGGGTTTGATTCCCAGCTCTGCCGCCTGAGTTGTGGAGGCTTATCTGGGGAATTCAGATTAGCCTGTACACTCCCACACACGCCAGCTGGGTGACCTTGGGCTAGTCACAGCTTCTCGGAGCTCTCTCAGCCCCACCTACCTCACAGGGTGTTTGTTGTGAGGGGGGAAGGGAAAGGAGATTGTAAGCCCCTTTGAGTCTCCTGCAGGAGAGAAAGGGGGGATATAAATCCAAACTCTTCTTCTTCTGCTGCTGTTCAGCCTCCCTGCCAGAGAAATAATTCAAAGAAGAAGAAGAGAGGAGAAGTAGGAGTAGGAGTTTGGATTTATATCCCCCTTTCTCTCCTGCAGGAGACTCAAAGGGGCTTACAATCTCCTTTCCCTCCCCCCCCCTCAACAAACACCCTGTGAGGTCGGTGGGGCTGAGAGAGCTCTGAAGAACTGTGACTAGCCCATGGTATTTGTGTAGCTGGAAGACAGGGGTATGCCTTGACTACTCCTGGGAGCAGACCTTGCAGAGAGAAGATCAGCTGCCCAGGGCAGCAGGGTGTGTGGCCGGCCCTGTCTTGGCTGAGCTGGTTGTGCCAGAGGGGAGTGGGAGGCCTTCAGCAGCGCCAGTCGGGCACCCGCCCTCACCCTTCGGAGCGCTGCAGACTCCCTTCTGCCCTCTCTGCCAGGGTCGGGATTGGAAGGGAGGTGTTGTGGACCACAATGGCGTATGGGGTGGGGGGAAGGTATCACTCACCTGGGTCGCATGGGGGGGCATTTGCTTCTCCTTCCCCCTCCACACCCAGAGTGAATGAGCCTCCCTACCGGCAGCCACAGACCCCGCAAAACTGCCCCTCTGACATCTGACAGCCGACCACCCTCCTTCCCAAAATCTCTCTGTAGCTGTACCTGCTTCCTGATTGGTGAGCGCTGCTGTCCAAATGCTGTCCAGCTGCAACTGACTGACAGTGACTGACCTGGGGGAAGGGGGGGGGGTCTGCAAGGCAAGGAGTTAAGCTGCCACAGATTGGCGGGGGGGGGGGCAAAATCGGTTCTTGCCCCGGCTCCCGTTTCCTAGAGCAAGTGGCTGGCACTCCGGGGGAACGGGGAGAGGAGCGGGGGGGGGGGGAGTTGGGCGAGGAGGCCTCTGGCTCCCCTGCTGGAACCCCCCTCCTCTTGCCCAAGTCCAGCCTGCCGGAGGGAGGGAGGGAGGGAGGGGGCCCTGCAGCCTAGCCGGGTCGGGGCTCCTTGGGCAGGCTGCTGCAGCGCCAACCTCCCGGTGAAGCGCGGCGTTCTCTTGGCTGCCGCCTTGGCCCAGGTGCCCGGGGGCGCCCTCTGCCGCAGCAGCAGGACCGCGGACGGGCGGACGGGGCGGGCCACCAGGAGGCCAAGGGAGGCCGGCGGGAGGGGCGCGCCGCAGGAGGGCGGCGTCTGCTCGGTTGGCCCCAACGGCGGCGGCGGAGCGGGCGGAGGCCGAGAGGGCTGCTGCGGCGCGGAGGCGACCGGCTCCTTCCCCAGGCTCGGCCGCCTTACCAAGGAACCCCCCCACCTCCCCCGGGAGGCGGCGGCGGCGGCAGAGCAACGCGCCCGGGCCAGGTAAGGCGACGGCCAGTCGGCCAGCTCTTCCTTCTGCCGCGGCGGGGGCGCCGGAGGGAGAGGGGCGGGCGGGACAGCCCCTGCGCCCCCCCCCCCCCGCGCCTTCCTGCCTGCCTGCCAGTCCGGCCTGCCCGAGCGGAGACGTGGGGGTGCCCGGGGGGAGCGCGCCTTCTTTCCGCTCTCTGAGCCCCGCGGCCCCGCGGCCCGCCGCAGCAGGCGGGCAGGTAAGTGGGCAGGCAGGTAAGCGTGGAGCCCGAAGCTTCTTGGGAGGGGGGAGCGGCGGCGGCGGCTTCGGGACGCGGAGGGGGCCGCCAGGCAGGCAGGCAGGCAGGCAGGCAGGAAAGGCGCGGCTGCCCGCCAGCCGCCAGCTTCCCCGTCCAGTCTCCGCAACGCCCCGTGCCCGCCGCTTCTCTGCAGAGGGTGTGTGGGGTTGTTGTTTTTTTTGCGTGGGGGTCGCTTCTTGTCTCCTCTGGCAGCCACGCCACGCGGGGGCAGCTCTTCGCTCCAGGATGAAGAAGACCTTCTGCCGGGGCACTCTGAACTGAGCTCAAGGGAAGCCCCACAGTCGGGCCTCCACGACGGCCCTGTGAGGTGGGCTGGCCTGAGAGAGAGAGAGAGAGAGAGAGAGAGAGAGTGTATTTGCACCCAGGTTTCCCCTCTCCTATCCTGAGGCACAAACCCCCCTCCTGCCGCACTGGTTTGTGTGGTTGAAATTGAATCGATGCGGTTCTTCTTGTGGTTGTCAAGGTTTGGTTTGGCCACCACCCTTGGCCACCATCCTGGGGCCTCCCGACACTCCCCCACCGTAGATGGTTCCTCACCACCAGCCATGCATCTACCCATAAGTGGAAGGCTGGCTGCCTGTGCAGGAAAATGCCCAGAGTGACCCAGAGGTCTGCAACCTACAGCTCTCCAGATGTTCATGGACTACAATTCCCATCAGCCATGCTGATGGCCATGCTGGCAGGGGCTGATGGGAATTGTAGTCCATGAACATCTGGAGAGCCGCAGGCCCCAGATGGAAAAATATATAATTAAACGAACAGAAATTATTTAAAAGATATGATATAATTAAGAAGAAAAATATAAGCAACAGAATAGAAACAAAAGACCCCGTGACCACAACAAAGAACCACCTAACCCTAACACAACTATTCTCAAACCAAACCTATTAATTAAAACAACAATCATTTACTACTAAAAAATTTTACCCATAATGTGAGAAGAGACTCAGAACACCCTCTCTGCTCCAGAGGGCTTCTTTCCTCCACAAGGAATATCCTGGAGGTGACCAAATAAGGCTTGAGGACCCAGGCAGAATAGCAACAGTTTATTAAAGAGCTCTAATATACTAATAACAATAACTCAAGCAACCTATAGTATAGGCTGATGAGATCCATAAATGCCAAACAAAAACTACACCAAACAAAAACTGGCAACCAATCGCAACAATCGCCTTCGCACACATGAAGAAATATGATTCTTTATTGCAAATTAGCCAAACTCCTGAAGCAATTAAGTTTAATGTACTGTCGAAGGCTTTCACAGCCAGAATCACTGGGGTATTGTGGGGTTTCCCTGGCTGTAAAGCCATGTTCCAGTAGCATTTCCTCCTGACGCTTCACCTGCATCTGTGGCTGGCATTCAGATGCCAGTCACAGATGCAGGCGAAATGTCAGGAGAAAATACTACTGGAACACGGCCACAAAGCCCGGGAAACCCCACAACACCCCACTAATTAAGCTTATCTTCCATCTGCTGTTATTACTGCACAGAAGCGGCACTCATGTCATTCAGTGCCTCATATTTCCCGCTGTTTACCTCGAGACCACCTCCCTGTGCCTTCACCAGGGTTAATTTGTGGCAAGCTGGGTTCCTCTGCATCCCATCAAAGAAAAACCACACGCTGGTCTGACTGCAGTGGAATAGGGGATTAATAGCCCAAGCTGGAGTGGGCTGGCAGGTAGGGATCATGCTGCTTCAGTGCAGCCCTGTTCTTTTCAAAGAAAAAGAGAAAAACCCCTCTGAGAATCCCCCGTAGGGCAGTGATGGCGAACCTTTTCGAGATCGAGTGCCCAAATTGCAACCCAAAACCCACTTATTTATCACAAAGTGCCAACATGCCAATTTAACCTGAATACTGAGGTTTTGGTTTACAAAAAACGGTTGGCTCCAAGGTGCACGTTACTCAGGAGTAAGTTTGGTGAAGCAACTGTGCAACTTTTCCACTGGGTGAATCACGATCCTAGGAGGGTTTACTCAGAAGCAAGCCCCATTGCCAGCAACCGAGCTTACTCCTAGGTAAAGGATCGTGCCCAGGCTAGCCTAGATGTGTGTGTGTGTGTGTGGGGGGGGGGTTATTTTCCATCCCACCCCCACATGATGAACTCTGTGCACGTGTGCCCACAGAAAGGGCTCTGAGTGCCACCTCTGGCACCCGTGTCATAGGTTTGCCATTGCTGCCGTAGGGGATAATGGAGGTATGTCACAAAAAGCATGGAGGGGGTCTGGGGCTTAACAGGCAGTGCTAACTGATTAAGGACAGCTCCACCCCCTGACCCGTCCCTGGAATTCCCCCAGCTAGGCTGGGTCAGCTTTTTGCACCTGTGGCCTAGGGACGAGCAGTGGCTTCTGGGACGGGCACCACAACACTGTGCAACACCCGCATAAGTTGCCCCTCAGCTGGCACATTTGTCACTTGTGCTAACAGGGTTGGGGACCCTCGTCAGCCCTGAGCTGTGTTGGCTCCAGAGGGTGGTTCAGCTCCCGCTCTCTGGATTGGAAAATCCCTCACAACAGTTTGTCATTTTGGGCGGCTGTTCCAGGGCTGCATCATGGTGATTCCATGTTCTTATCTGGGGGATTCAGATTAGCCTGTGCACTCCCACACATGCCAGCTGGGTGACCTTGGGCTAGTCACAGCTTCTCGGAGCTCTCTCAGCCCCACCCACCTCACAGGGTGTTTGTTGTGAGGGGGGAAGGGCAAGGAGATTGTAAGCCCCTCTGAGTCTCCTGCAGGAGAGAAAGGGGAGATATAAATCCAAACTCTCCTCCTCCTCCTCCTCCTCCTCCTCCTCCTCCTCTTCTTCTTCTTCTTCTTCTTCTTCTTCTTCTTCTTCTTGGAAACTGAGGATCTCTGCCAGCTGCACCTCAGTATATGTAGAAAAGAAGTATGTGGCCCCCTCATTATAGCTGTCTTCATCTGGGCCTAGGACCGTGGTGGCGAATCTTTGGCACTCCAGATGTTATGGACTACAATTCCCATCAGCCCAATTGGCTGGTGGGAATTGTAGTCTATAACATCTGGAGTGCCAAAGGTTCGCCACCACTGGCCTAGGATCATAATAGAAACAAAAAGAGAGACACTTTGGGAAGGCACGTTTTTTGGAAAATCCCCCCCCCCCCCCGCCCAGCCTCACAAGAGACTTGTATGGCAAGACTGGCTGTGCGCTGCTGAGATGCAGGACATTGAAAAGGCACTATAATTCAAGAAGGATATTGCCAAACTGGAACGGATCCAGAGGAGGGCAGCCCAAATGGTGAAAGGTCTGGGAATCTCAGCTCCCAGGAGGCAGTGGGCTCAGGGAGTTGGGGAGGCGAAGTTGGGTGGAGAGAAGGTTAAGAGGCGTGAGCAAGGCATAGATGTGTTTAGATATTTGAAGGGATGTCATGTTGGTGAGGGAGCAAGCTTGTTTTCTGCAGCTCTAGAGACTAGGACTAGGAGTAATGGGTTCGAAGGAAAAGAGATTCCACCTAAACATCAGGAAAACCTTCCTGACAGTCAGGGCTATTTGACAGTGGAATGCACTCCCTTGGAGTGTGGTGGAGTCTCCTCCTTCGGAGGTTTTTAAGGAGAGGCTGGATGGCCACCTGTCAGGAGTCCTTTGACTGTGTGTTCCTGCATTGCAGGTGGTTGGACTTGATGGCCCTTGGGGTCTCTTCCAACTCTATGATTCTCTGTCTGCTCTTGGGTATTGAGGATCAAGTAGGGTGTGCCACTCCGACATCACACTGTCTCTCACCATGGGTACAGAATCTGCTTTAAGCCTGACATTTGTGTTTGGATAAGGTGGAGATTTTGCAGAAAGAATAAAAGAAGAAGGTCAATAATTTGCTCCATAAAGAATAACAGGGACAACTCTTAAGTTGAAGACTTGAACAGCAAGTCTTCAAGAAGACTTGAACATCATTCCCCCCTTTTGGAAAAAAAAAGTAATATGCTGTTTGTTATGTCTCAATCATCAGGTGAGCAACAAAGTAAAAAACACGGACGGCTTCCAAGGTAATGTCAGGCAGAGAGCTCGAAACTACGCAGACACTCACTTAAATATCACGCTCTCAGCTGACCTCACCCCCACACAACTATGGAAACCTCAGTAGCTTAATACACAGGTTTTTGTCTTTTTCCTTATCAGTGGCTGATGTGGTTTCCATTTTAGATTAGATGAAAATGGAATGCTCAGATATGAAAATTCCTTCACTTGTTGTAATTCTGCAACATTCAGAGTCCATCTGAACACTGAAGGATTTTTTTTCTGGCGAAGACAACTACTTTAATGTATTGTCAAAGGCTTTCACGGCCGGAATCACTGGGGTGCTGTGTGGTTTCCGGGCTGTATGGCCGTGTTCTAGCAGCATTCTCTCCTGATGTTTCGCCTGTATCTTCGATGCCAGCCACAGATGCAGGTGAAACGTCAGGAGAGAATGCTGCTAGAACACGGCCATACAGCCTGGAAACCACACAGCACCACAACTACTTTAGTTTTTTGGTAGTGTTTTCTCAGGCCTTCCTTTTCAATCAGCGGTGGCCCCTGGCCCCTGCCCCCTTCTAGACCTGCTGATGGTCTCCATGGCACGGTCTGTCTCCATTGGATGGAGCTTACCCCCATGGTCCTCCTGGCATCTCCCAACCCCTCTGACTTCCCAGCTGCCTTTGCTTGGAAAGAGCAGGTACAAGTGTGATGCACAGAGAGTAGCCCTTCACCTCCCCTACATTTCTAGGCACATCTGGAGGGCAAAGTCCCAGTTTCCTGGCTGGGTGGTATAACACCATAATAATCAAGGCAGGTGTACAACAGGTGGCTCGTCATTAATATTACACTCCATAGATAGCTTCCATTAACTAGGTGAGTATCATTTTAACATTATCTTACTATCACAAATATACAAAAATGTTTAGTAAGTACACCGTCAGGTATGGCTATAAAACCTCTAGGAGCACAACTGTTTTTTCTTACACTAGATAGTTTCCAAACTGAATTTCAAGTTTCACTTGAATGGCTCTTCTTTAAATAGTCCTTCTCTCTGGATATCAGGATCTCATGTGATATCCAGAGAGGACTATTTAAAGAAGAAAAAACAGCTGTGCTCCTAGAGGAGTAAGAAAAAGAATACTTTGTACAACAATTATTGGCTTGACAAAGGACTGCCAAAATAAAAACCTAATCTAGAGGTTTTATAGCCATACCTGACGGTGTACTTACTAAACATTTTTTGTATATTTGTGATAGTAAGATAATGTTAAAATGATACTCACCTAGTGAGTTGGAGTACGCATGGGTGTAATATGGGTGATATAACAGGCAGCAGCAAATGGCCAGCCAATTCCCTTCCCCCCCCACCGTCCCCTCCACCCAAACACAGCTGTTTAGAAGACATGAAAACGTGGGCAAAAAAAAAATCTGATAAATGTCATTAAAGTGGGATAGAAAAGGGTGCAGGGAATCTAATGCAGGCTTTGCCCGTGCTAATTTGAACTCAGTTCATGAAAACCTCCCCCTTGAGTGTTGCTGAGGTTTCCTGCTGCCTCTCTGGTGGCTGGGTGCAGTCAGAGAAGCGGCAAAGCAAAAAAGATCTTCACAGAGCTGAGTTCTGCTTGGCTGCTAAGGGAGGACAACCCTGGATTTGGCTGCAATTTGGTTCCTGGAATTTGTCCCGTCCTTCAGCATTTTTTGCAAACGTTGACTTATAAGCGACCATCGTGAAGATCTCTCAATGTGGGCGCGGTTGTGAAAATACCCTTTTGTGCTCCTGAATAATGTGAGTTTTAAAAAATGGCAGGGAATTGGGGTGCTGTGTGGTTTCCGGGCTGTATGGCCGTGTTCTTGCAGCATTCTCTCCTGATGTTTCGCCTGCATCTGTGGCTGGCATCTTCAGAGGATCTGATAGTAGGAAAGGAAAGCAAGTGGAGTATATATACCTGTGAGCAAAGGTCAATAGGTGAGGGCGTGTGAGTAACAATTAAGTGTAGCATGTGAGTCCCAATTTTTTTTTTAAGTTTGAAAAATAGAGCAAAAATATTCTAAAACCCAATGTAAAAAAACCCAATTCTGGGGAATTGTTGGTTGGTTGGACCTGAACTAATATTGCTGACTCCCCCCTCCCCCCCATGACCTTCCTGACCCCAAGATTGCCTGAAAGGATGCTTGGCCTTATTGTTTCATTTTCTCCTGCCGATAATGGTGAGATGGGAGGAAGCCGAGAAGCTCCATCCGAGTTTCCTCCTCCCAAGCATTCTTTTGCTGAGCCACGTGGTCAGCCTGGTCAGAGGTTTGGGGGCTGCTGGGCCGGTGAGTTGCAGCTGTACCTGAGTCTACTTTCTTGGGCTTCTGTTGTCTTTCATGTTTTTGCAGCATTCCTTCCGGCTTTGCAGCATTTGTATTGTCGAATACAATACGAATCATGGCCGGAATCACTGCGCTGTTGTGTGGTTTCCGGGCTGTATGGCCGTGTTCCAGTACTATCACAACACAAGCCTTTATTGGCATACAAAACTGGACAAAATTTTAAAACAAAACAAGGTTAAGAAGTGCAGTTAAAATTACTAATTTCCAGTATAAAATTTGCAACAGTCTCACAAAAGAGCACATCAGAGCTGTTCAGGAGATTGGGTATCTTATAACACTCATGCCACTGAGAACATTGCAAGAAAATGGAATTCATGTATTTCATGCGTATCTTATTGTATTTAGGGCATAGAAACAGAAAATGGTCAAGTGTTTCAACCGTAGTCATATCACATGAACAAACTCTTTTAGCACGTTCTATTACATCTTGCAGTAGCCAAGGCTCTCCTCTGGGTGGGATTAATCAGCGCCGTGTTCCAGTAGCATTTTCTCCTGACGTTTCGCCTGCATCTGTGGCTGGCGTCTTCGGAGGATCTTCAGACAGCAGGCCACAGATGCAGGCGAAACGTCAGGAGAAAACGCTACTGGAACACGGCCATACAGCCCGGAAACCACACAGCACCCCATGGCAGCCTCTTAAAGAATAAAAAAGAGCTGAGGATGTAATTTTGTAGGCACCTTTTTCCACAAGCAGATGAGTTGTGTAGCAGACTGAGAGTCTGCCCGGATCAGAAGGATCAAGGGCACAGTCTGGTTTGCTGGGTGTGGTAGAGCCCCAGGGCATCCAAAGCCATTCTTGTGAATTCACATCTGAGCCAAGAGTCATCCTCCGCATGGGCTTGAAAGTTTACCTAATGAATGAAACTGAAGTTGTGTGGATTGAGGTCCACTGTAGCAGTGTATCACAGCAGCCATGCCATGCTGGTTTGGGGGCTGTGGGGGGAGTAGCAGTTTCCCAGACCTCAACATTAGTGATGTACATAGGGGCAAAAAATCCAAACTTCACATAAAACGCTACAGGGGTCAGTGCTATCAGTCACAGACCAGGAAAGGGATTTGGGCGTCTTAGTTGATAGTTCCATGGGAATTGTCAACTCAATGCATGGCAGCTGTGAAAAAGGCAAACTCTATGCTGGGGATCATTAGGAAAGGAGTTGATAATAAAACTGCAAAGATTGTCATGCCCTTATATAAAGCAGTGGTGCGACCGCACTTGGAGTGCTATTGTTCAGTTCTGGTCGCCACATCTCAAAAAGGATATCGAAGAGATAGAAAAAGTGCAGAGAGGGGCAACGAGGATGATTGAGGGACTGGAGGCACCTTCCTTATGAGGAGAGGCTGCAGCGTTTGGGACTCTTTAGTTTGGAGAGGAGACGTCTGAGGGGGGATATGATTGAAGTCTATAACATTATGCATGGGCTAGAAAATGTTGACACAGAGAAATTTTTCTCTCTTTCTCACAATACTAGAACCAGGGGGCATTCATTGAAAATGCTGGGGGGAAGAATTAGGACTAATAAAAGGAAACACTTCTTCACGCAACGTGTGATTGGTGTTTGGAATATGCTGCCACAGGAGGTGGTGATGGCCACTAACCTGGATAGCTTTAAAAAGGGCTTGGACAGATTTATGGAGGAGAAATCGATTTATGGCTAACAATCTTGATCCTCTTTGATCTGAGATTGCAAATGCCTTAACAGTCCTGGTGCTCAGGAGCAGCAGCTGCAGAAGGCCATTGCTTTCACCTCCTGCATGTGAGCTCCCAATGGCACCTGGTGGGCTACTGCGAGTAGCAGAGAGCTGGACTAGATGGACTCTGGTCTGATTCAGCTGGCTTGTTCTTATGTTCTTAACATTTCCACTCCTACACCTTTGCATCCCCAGGCTTATGTGTATGTGCCTGGGCAGCACATTCACCCCTTCCCTGCAGTGCCTGTGATTGCCAGAAAAGTCCCTTTTCTCACTGCCAGGATTTGAGAAGCTTTCCCTCCTTTCAGATGAAGGGAGTGGAACAGAAAAATGCTGGGAAGAATGGGAAAGGATCCCGAGAGAGAGAGATGCGTCAGTTCACACTCCTTGTAGAGGTCCTTTGGGGATAATTCCTCTTAGCTGTGGCCAACTCCTTAGTGAAATGCAACCTGGGGGTTAATCTGCGTCTAGTTCCCTGTTAGTATCCCCCAATGCAAGCTGTGGTCACCTGGACAGGTTGGCTATGGTCCTGAACCAGCCTGACAGCTGCCGAGAGGTCTTGCTGGTGACAGCAGGCAACACAAAGGCCCTATTCGGCTGAGTAGACTGGATAAGAACATAAGAACTACCCTGTTTTCCCAAATATAAGACATCCCCTGAAAATAAGACATAGTAGAGGTTTTGCTGAAGTGTGAAATATAAGGCATCCCCCGAAAGTAAGATGTAGCAAAGTTTTTGTTTGGAAGCACGCCCGACGAACAGAACACAGAAAAATAAGACATCCCCTGAAAATAAGACATAGCGCATCTTTGGGAGCAAAAATTAATATAAGACACTGTCTTATTTTCAGGGAAACACGGTAGCCTGCTGGATCAGACCAGAGTCCATCTAGTCCAGCACTCTGCTACTCGCAGTGGCCCACCAGATGCCTTTGGGAGCTCACATGCAAGATGTGAAAGCAATGGCCTTCTGCTGCTGCTGCTCCTGAGCACCTGGTCTGCTAAGGCATTTGCAATCTGAGATCAAAGAGGATCAAGATTGGTAGCCATAGATCAACTTCTCTTCTATAAATCTGTCCAAGCCCCTTTTAAAGCTATCCAGGTTAGTGGCCATCACCACCTCCTGTGGCAGCATATTCCAAACACCAATCACACGTTGCGTGAAGAAGTGTTTCCTTTTATTAGTCCTAATTCTTCCCCCCAGCATTTTCAATCTGGCTAGATGTGCAGGACCTGTGGCCCCTTCCCCCAATGCAAGCTGACTTACTCATCTGTGTCCCCTGCAAGGTGGAAGTGGCCTGCCTTGAGCAAACAAAGCCTGTTTTTCCTTCACAGAATCTCTTCAGTCAGCTTGGTGGGGTGAGGACCTCTCTCTGTTGACTCCTGGGTACTGCTGAGCTCAGAAGCTGCTCAGCTGCTGCAAGAAGAGGGTAGTGGTGGTGGCGGCAGCAGTGGCCAAGCTGTTCGCCTCTCTCACTGGACTGGGCTGGGGATAAATGCACTAGAGTCGCCCTGGGGCAGCAGTAGAAGCAGAAATTAAACCAGGGCAACTTCCCTTTCTCAACATGTCCGTGCCAGGAAAAGCCACAGTGGAGAACAATCCTGCATTGTTCTGTTTGACTGCTAAAAGCTTACACTGGCACAATGTGCGTTTTGGGTTAAGGAATCAGCCTCATTTGGGTAAGGTTGCATTGTTGGTTCACTGGCCTAGCGTTACACAGGTCTCTCCTCTTTAGCCTGAGTGACAGCAGCACTTGGGGCTGTCCGGAAGAGCTCGTAGCAGGCCCAGGCCCTGGCAGATGGCCTTCCATGGGCATTTTCCCACTTACCAGTAGCTGCGCGCTACTGTAGGCAAGTCCCCCGGCACTCCCCACTACAGGGGCGGCGACAACACAGCCGCCCCAACGCTGCTGCTGTCGCACCCCCTCAGCACGCGTCATTCCTGGCGCTCTTCCAAACGGCGCCTTTTGATGATGTGGGGAAGCCCGGGCACGCACCAGAAATGACACGTGCTGAGAGCAGCGCGCGGCTTAGGGGGGTCGTGGCAAGTGGGGAAACGCCCCATGTTCCAGGCCCCTGGTAGGACTTCCAGAAGGGATTTAGAAATAAGTCCCCCATTATAAGGAGAGATCAAGAATATGGTTCTCAAATAGTAAATTTTAATTCATTTTGGTTGAGGTTCCAAGGAAAAAAAAAACAAGGACTTGGTAGAGAAATCCAAAATATAACCTGCTTACACCTCAGGACTTCAGACTGTGCCAAGGTGGGAGAACAGGAAAGGCAGCTTTTGATTAATGGCTGTTTGCCACAGGGAGCCAAACCAGTCAGGTGAGCTGGAAGGCTGAAATCTGCCAAGAGGAAGGGGTGTGCATGTGGCCATTACTTATTTGAATAGTCCATTTTTCTGCTACCTTTCCTGGAACCTGCCTGAGGCAAATAAAAACAAAACCTTATAATGCAGGAATTAAAATCCGGCATAAAAATTCCAGCACAGAATAAAAACATAAGCCATAAGACCATTACTTGCTGGGGTGCTACTGGAAAGGGTGGCTAACCTAAAGTATGACTTTGGGCAGAAGCCTTTTGAAGCACAGTGGTCTCATTGCTAGTTTCATTCATTTATTTAGAGTGTTTTTTATCCTCCATTTCTCAGTGGGACCCCAAAGCAGTTTACAAGCAATTCTTATTTTGAAACAAATTTGCATTCAACTCAGCATGAAAAGACAAACAGAAGACAGAAAGACCTCTTGTGAATGGTGTCCACCAGGTTAATCCATCTGGCCAAGGTTGTGGGCTGTGAGTCCTTTGGCTCGTTGGCCATGAATAAGTTATTCATTTCTCAGCCTGAGTCTTTCAAACTGGGAACCATCTTTCCACAATTCCCCCTCTTTTACATTGGGCTGAACCATGGAGATAGTTTCAGGAGAGTTGCCATGTCAATCTTGAGTAGAAGAGCTAGAATATCTGATGAAGGCAGTTTTGACTCTTGAAAGCTTGTTGGTCTATAAGAACATAAGAACTAGCCTGCTGGATCAGACCAGAGTCCATCTAGTCCAGCATTCTGCTACTCGCAGTGGCCCACCAGGTGCCTTTGGGAGCTCACCTGCAGGATGTGAAAGCAATGGCCTGCTGCTGCTGCTGCTCCTGAGCACCTGGACTGTTAAGGCATTTGCAATCTCAGATCAAAGAGGATCAAGATTGGTAGCCATAGATTGACTTCTCCTCCATAAATCTGTCCAAGCCCTTTTTAAAGCTATCCAGGTTAGTGGCCATCACCACCTCCTGTGGCAGCATATTCCAAACACCAATCACACGTTGCGTGAAGAAGTGTTTCCTTTTATTAGTCCTAATTCTTCCCCCCAGCATTTTCAATGAATGCCCCCTGGTTCTAGTATTGTGAGAAAGAGAGAAAAATTTCTCCCTGTCAACATTTTCTACCCCATGCATAATTTTATAGACTTCAATCATATCCCCCCCTCAGACGTCTCCTCTCCAAACTAAAGAGTCCCAAACGCTGCAGCCTCTCCTCATAAGGAAGGTGGTCCAATCCTTCAATCATCCTCGTTGCCCTTCTCTGCACTTTTTCTATCTCTTCAATATCCTTTTTGAGATGTGGTGACCAGAACTGAACACAGTACTCCAAGTGCGGTCGCACCACTGCTTTATATAAGGGCATGACAATCTTTGCAGTTTTATTATCAACTCCTTTCCTAATTATCCCCAGCATAGAGTTTGCCTTTTTCACAGCTGCCATGCATTGAGTTGACATTCCCATGGAACTATCAACTAAGACGCCCAAATCCCTTTCCTGGTCTGTGACTGATAGCACTGACCCCTGTAGCGTGTATGTGAAGTTTGGATTTTTTGCCCCTATGTGCATCATTTTGCATTTAGCTACAGTGAACTGCATTTGCCATTTCTTAGCCCACTCACCTAATTTATCAAGGTCCGCTTGGAGCTCTTCGCAATCCTTTGTGGTTCTCACCACCCTACATAATTTGGTATCATCCGCAAACTTGGCCACCACGCTACCCACCCCTACTTCCAGGTCATTTATGAATAAGTTAAAGAGCACTGGTCCCAATACGGATCCTTGGGGGACACCACTCCCTACATCTCTCCATTGTGAGAACCTCCCATTTATACCCACCCTTTGTTTCCTGTTCCTCAACCAGTTTTTAATCCATAGGAGGACTTCCCCTCTTATTCCTTCATTGCTGAGTTTTCTCAACAGTCTCTGGTGAGGAACTTTGTCAAAAGGCTTTTGGAAATCCATATTTTTTTACTAGCGTCCCGGCCACACGTTGCTGTGGCTCAGAATTCCGTTTCCCGGAGGAGAGACCAGCTCATTCCTCCTTCCCGCCCACAATACCCCTCCGGCAGTGGTCGCCTGACCTTTCAGTTCTCTCCCCCCCTCCGGCGCCATTCAGCTCGGGACCGGGACTGGGTCCAATCGCTTGGGCCTCCACGTCTTCCCATGGCGGCTGGCTCACTTCCTCCTTCTGGTGCTCCACTCGCGTTTTCCTGCTGCGGTGGGCCCCTGGCTGTCCAACAGCTCAGAGGAGTCGTGCATGCGCACTGGATGCCACCCCTGCCTATTGGATTTACCTGCCTCAGGTGTGGTACCTGAGGCTTCCAAGGAGCGCAAAACATGCTCGCTTGGATGAGCAGCGTTCCCTCAAAGTTTCCGGGCGTTTGCTCCAGCCGTTTCCGCGTTAGGGCGTGAGGAACAAACACACAGTTAGCTTTATATATATATATAGATTAATTGGGCTTGATATACTGCCCACGTCCAAAGGTATACAAATAACTTCCATAAAACACTATAAACCCCCAATAAATACCAATATATACAGATTAAAACATAACAATCAACACAACCAATTAAACAATAGATAAAACAACAAGTGGCACTCATAACTAATACAGATAAAGTAAAGTTTCCCCTTCAGTCGTGTTTGACCCTAGGGTACCACTGCGAGCAGTGATTTTATAGGCAAGCCTCTTTGTGGGGTAGTTTGCCATTGCTTTTCCCAGCTATTCTTTACTCCCTAGCTATAAGCTAGGTACTCATTTACTGACCAAGAAATGGATAGATGGCTGAGTTGACCATGAGCCAGCTGCCAGGATATCTGACCCACAGGGGGGTTGAACTCCTGACCGTGTGAGTGGCAGTGCAAGCACTTAACCACTATACCACACGGCTCCTTAATGCAGATAGTGACCCATAACTAATATAGCCTCTTCCATTTACTTCTGGGAGAGGATTGGGCCATGATGGTAGTAATCGGGTGGTAAAGCACGCATATGTCAAAGCATGCAAGGAACGGCATGTCCCCAGCCAGCCTCCCCAAAGGCCCGGCAGAAAGTGCTACTGGACGCAAATCTAGTAAAAGTTGTACATATGCAGTTTCTCCTCCTGAGAAGGGTTCATGCTAATGGAATGGAAGGAACCCATTCTCTATTGAGTGAACAGACATGCTCTCACACTGAGAAAGTCCTTCCAGGGAAGGGGGGGGTGTTATTTATTGGGGGGCATTTGATCTTCAAGAGCGTGTCTTAAGAAAGATCTGTGATGGGAATTTGGCCACTTGGAGTCTTGCCTGCTGGAAGTGAAGTTGTGGATGTTGCGTGCTATCTAGAACAACTAATGGATTGTGCTGTAGGGGAGGAACTGTTGATCATGCTGTATAATGCTGAATACAGTCATGAGATAGATTTACCAGTTTTGGAGGTCATTAATTCGTAGGGTTGGCATAAGTCAGAAGCAACTTGATGGCACTTAACACACACAGGGGGTCATGCCGCCCTGAAGGAAAATATTAATTTGGTATGGCAAGACTTTGTTTGTTTGTTTGTTTTGTTTGATTTATGAGACACCCTCCAAATGAGTTCAGGCCTGTCATTACACCATTCTCAGAATTTCTGCCTGTTCCATGTTCCGGGGCAACAAGACAGATAGAGATTAGGAGGTCTCTGTAGGTTGTAATAATTATTTTAAAAAGCAACACCAAACATTATAAGTAGACAATCCCCTACAGCCTTCAATGTCTGCTGTCTTATGATCATCCTTATGACAAGAGGGAGGGTCGTTGGTGCCCTGAAGCCCCTTCCCACAGACTCATGCCCTGAGGAGATTTTTCCCTCCAAAATTCTAACGGTCAATTATGCTCTGACTGAACGGCCCTTGCGTTTGTCGACATGCAATGCAGTAGAGTGAATGTGGTAATTTAAGCTTTGTGTATACACTTGGTGTTTTCCCACTTTCATAAATTAAACAGTAAGAATAGTTGTCAACTGGGCACTTCACAGACAGGAAGATTAGCAGCTCTGTAGGGACACCAAAATAATATTTCCCCTAATTTCATAAAATAAGAAACTGGTACCTGAGGCTTGTAAAGTTTAAACAAAAAATCAAACTTTTTTTTATTTACAACTAGCTGTACCCGGCCACATGTTGCTGTGGCTCATCTGGTGAAATGCCATCTGGTGCATGCCACTCCTAACTCCCTCCCATTCCTTTGCATGCCACTCCTCTCCCTCCCTCCCCACCCCCTCCTCCGCTAGGGGGCGGGCCCCCTTCCCCTTCCCCCTCCCTCCCCTCCTGTTCATGCCACCTCTCCGCCTCCCCTCCCTCCACTAGGGTGGGTGGGCCATGTCCAGATGCCGGGCCCCCTTCCTCTCCTCCCTTGCATTCCACCTCTTCCTCCCTCCCCTCCCTCCCTCCCTCCCTCCCCTTCCTTTGCATGCCACCCCTTTGATGTACCTGAATTATTCGGGATATCTGAATATATTCGGGTATACCAAATATGGTATTCAGCTTATTCGGGTATATCAATAATTTTATACCCAAATAAAGCCGTATCCAAATTTGACCGAATATGTTCTATATTGCTCAAACTTATTCTCGAATAAAGCAGACTCCATTATGAATGAAATCTGATTTACTGATAGAGAATTGATAGACATGTACACTGGCAAAAGATCATTGTTCAGTCTGAGTTCAGGCAGGAAGAATCCGTCAGAAAACCCAGGAGCCCCTCCCCCAGGTCCAATTAGCCATCCTTGAGAAACAGTTTCTTGAAAGCAGGTACAGCCATGCACCTCCCAAATGAGCCCAGGTGACCATTCTCTCAGAAGGTCCCATGGAAAAGTTGTTCCAAAGAATGTAGGTCAGCCCAAACAGCAAGATAGCAAAACAAAAGCAGACAGGCTTGAAATTGGCAGCCCATCAGAGCAATTCCGGGTTCCACATCCCTTGCTCCCACCTGCAGGGTTATGGCAAGACCAAACACTCAGGACTTGACAATATCAATAAAATCACAGTAAGCTAACTGCTGCGGGAATGAGTGCTGACAGGAACTGGCGAGCATGCAATTTGTGGTGATGCCAGTGGCCTATCTGCCAGGGGGACAAGGGTGGTCACATGCCCCCGGGCGCTACGCGAGGGGGGCGCAACCCCCCTGCTACCAGCCTCTTAGTAGCAGCAGGAAAAAGCGCCTCCTCCCCTTAATTATCTTGAGACCTCCAGACTCTCCTGCCCACAGCTCTATGGTTTCATGAGGGAGGGGGGATTAGCACTCCAACATTCTGAATGCGGCAAAGAGCCAGAGGGAAGACGAGTGTTCCCTGAAGAGGCGTGCTGCCACCAGCCAGCAAATCAGCTGTAAGGGGTAAGTTAGCTGGTGAGGGGCGCGAGAGGACACGGGGGCAGATGCTGCCCCAGACACCATTCTCTACTGGTACGGTTTCTGGGTGATGCTGATGGGTTGACTAGTTTGATATGTTAGTCTATGGTGCATGGTAGGTTAGAACATGACGGAGTATGTTCTTTTGGAGATGTAAGCTGAGTGAGGACACCAAAGGCCATAGGAAGTGTTTGGACACCCAAAGGATAGAAGAAGAGAAGAGGTTGGATTTATACCCCAACTTTCTCTCCTGTAAAGAGACTCAAGGCGGCTTATAAACTCCTTTTCCCTTCTTCTCCCTACAACAGACACCTTGTGAAGTTGGTGAGGTTGAGAGAGTTCTTCATGCAAAGGAGCAGGAAACAAACTTGGTTCTCCAGATCAGAGTCTGCCACTCATGTGGAGGAGTGGGGAGTCAAACCTGGTTCTCCAGATTAGAGTCCACCACTCTTAGCCACTACACCATGCTGCCTCTTTCAGAAGAGAGAGAGAAGCATGTCTTTCCCTCCCAGCCTTGGAGGCAACTAGAGCTTGGGACTCCCCAAGCCTGTCTGACGTTTCTAATCCAAGTTATTACCTGCCCTGCCACCTGTTCATACCCTTGGGGGACATCCACGCTGAGAGAAAGAGAAGTCCCCCTCCCACCTTCATGATGCTGGATGGCCCAGCTAACTGTGCCAGGGAGTGTGGGCTGATTGCAGTGGCGTATCTGCCAGAGGGACATTGGGGGGGTCAGTTGACCCCGGGTGCCCCCATTGGATCACATGGGGGTGCCCAGCAGGCCCATGGCAGGCTCCTGGCCTGGCTGCTCCTTCAGACTGCCCGGGACAGCTGCCGCCGGCTGAAGTAAGTGGGGCGCAGGGAGGCGGGGGTGGGGGCCACTGAGAACAGGTGTTGCCCCAGGTGTCATTTCCCCCCAATATGCCTCGGGCTGATCGGGTGAGGGTGGGTGAGGTGCAGACCATGCAGACATGGTGAGAATTCTGTTCATGCAGCTCAGTCCGCAATCCAGATTATTGCCTGTGGGGAAAAAACGCCATCAACTGTGTTCTCTCTCTGAAATGATGTCCGAGCACAGTTCTCCTTATCTCCCAAGTATCTTGGGCTCAGGTTGACGTGGAGCTCCCACGAGGTGGATTTGCAAAGTCAAACAGAAGTGTTTGCTAACTAGGATGTGTCAGGATGTGTCATTCTTTGCTGGAGAAGAAAGGGTTGACACGGAAGGAGAAACCAGGTGCTTTTTCTGGGTGCCTTCCAAAGGTGCCCCAACAAGGAATTCTGCCTGTGTCATTAGGAGAAGGTCTAGATTTTGGACCACCAAAGAGAACCCTGTGAGATGGTTCAATGTGAAATGGATCAAAAACTCAATAGAATTCAATCGAGGACAGATGGCGCAGAGCAGAGGTGGGATCCAGCATGTTCTCACCAGTTCCCAAGAGTGGGTTACTAATTATTTGTGTGTGCCGAAAGGGGGTTACTAATTGGGCCTGCTTTTCCGTTAGAAATTCCATTAGGTCCAAAAATCATAAAGTCCTGTTGTTTCCTATGTGGCTGGTTAGCGAAGGTAGAAAACGGGATAATTCTCCCTGTTGGGCTGTTTTAAAAACATGTTTTAGAAATATGGTAAAGTTCCTTGTTTAAGGAAAGTATCCTTCTTTTGATTTCTAGAAACAAAATTAAGTATTTGAAAGTATTAAGTATTTGACAGGCAGTCAATTAGAGGAGAAGTAGTTGCTTCTGTTGGCAGTAGACAATAGGACTTGCTATAATGAGTTTAAATTATGGACAGAAAGATAGCAGCTGGAAATTAGGAACTTTTTTTTTACAGTAAGAGTTTTTTTACAGCAACAGAGAAATTATTAATGCCATGCCCCCGTCGTGCCCTGCCCAGCCCCATTGGTGCTACGCCACTGTTTGAATCCCACCACCATGGGAACCTGTTACTAATTTTTGGATCCCACCACTGGCGCAGAGCCTTGACTCTGGCCAGATGTAATGTGTTACCCTCTGCTCTTAGACAGGGGAAGGGCTTGGGAATCCCCCATCATGAAAGAACGTGTTCCTGTGGAACTGGGTGTGAAGAGTCGGTTCTTCATGTTTTATTGTATTACCCCCTCTATAACAGGCCTAGGAGCAAATATTTAGAACCTTTATTGATGGGTCTTGAAGAGCACGCTGCTAACCAAATACTTATGTTCCTTTTGAATGAAGGTTGTAAGGAGATCTTAGAGCCGGTAGCAAAATTTTTATGTTTAGTCATCAACAATGGTGCATAAAGAGGTTACTGTATTTTGCTACTGTGTAATTATGCCAATAAAGGTTAATTGATTGAAAACTCAGTATAATCTGTAGTTCAGAAATGCCTTGTTTGGGGCTAGTTTTCAGTGTGGAGAGGAGCCCAGCATTCCAGTCAACTTTGCAGAAAGTGAAGGCACTTGATTCTGCATCATCTCTTCCAGTTGCTTTGTGCTGGAATGCCCTGCAGGCACCTTTTTCCACCGCTGGTGTTTTAGAGTTTCCTCAACTGGCTCAGGCCTCAGTGAGGTTGCCTGGCTGGATTTATTCCACAACCCACCCCCCACCCCCAGGCTGTATTCCTCCTTGCCGCTACCAGCAGGTTGTGAGTTAGAGGTGTATATGTCTAGTAACTTGCAATCCAGATTCTCTATTTCTGTTTCTATGGTTTTGTTCTTCAAATTAAGACATGACTTTTAAACTGGAAAGACTAGGAGCTTTGCCAGCTCCTGCATTTTGGAAACTCAGCAGCCTGGAAGAGGTGAGGCAGGCAAACTGAGAACAATCTTTTGGTGCCTTTGACTTCCTCAGGTGCTCTGTGCGGAGAGAACCATGGCCATGGGACAGGGGGCTCCCACAAGGTGGCAACCAGTAGGTGTGAGTTTTGGGAAGAGTGGTCTGGGTCTTTGGGATACCCCTGCCGACAAGCAACTCTTTCTGTCCCACAGATGGCTTCTGCAAATGATACCCGGCAGGCGCCTAAAGATGCTGCGGACCAGAATTTCGACTACATGTTTAAGCTGCTGATCATTGGCAACAGCAGTGTGGGCAAGACCTCCTTCCTCTTCCGATACGCTGATGACTCTTTCACCTCGGCCTTTGTTAGCACCGTGGGCATCGACTTCAAGGTCAAGACGGTATACAGGAATGAAAAGAGAGTCAAGCTGCAGATCTGGGTAAGAAACACCATTCTTGGCAAAGGAAATTTATTAATTTATTAATTATGGAAAGGTTATTGCTGCTACTGTTTTTATTGTTTTTATTGTTTTAATTGGGATTATTCGATTGTTTTAGTTGTAATTTATTGTGTTTGGTTGCCTGTAAACCGCCCTGAGCCCTTCGGGGGTAGGGCGGTATAACAACAACAACAACAACAACAATAACAATAATAACAATAATAATAATAATTCAGCGTCTATGGCACAAACCAGCTGAGGTCATCCCAGTGGTAATCAGCACGCTGGGCACCACCCAAAAACATTAGGGCAGCACTTGAAACATCTTCGAATTGACAAAATTAACATCTGTCAAATTCAGAAGGCAGCCCTGCTGGGATCCGCACGAATACTATGCCGATACATTACATCTTCCTAGGCCTCTGGGCAGGGGCGTACCTGGGCAAACGGGCGCCCGGGGACAAAACCTGAGTTTGGCACCCCCCCGCCCAGCAAATGGGCGGCCAACCTCCCCCACCATGACCAAACAATGATTTTTTGTACCAGCTCACAAAACACCTCACGCTCCCATCAAAACATACATGGCTCTTTCCCCACCAACTCTTTTCCTAATTTCCTAATCACAACAACCCTATGAGGTAGGTTGTTAGCCTGAGAAACAACTCCAAGCCAGTGCAAGTGGGTATTAAGTATGTAAATCTCTCACAAATCACCCCCAGCAAAACATTTACCAAACAAATGTCAGCAGCATCTCTCACAAAACACCTCCAGTGGAATCCACCCCCAAACAGCATCACTTTCAATGGTGTTTAAACTAGGGAGCTCAAATTCTTCTTTTAAATCTACCTTAAAGGGAGAATCTGGGGTCCCCGGTTAAACAGGGTTGAGTGATGCTGTTTGGGGGTGGATTCTCCCCCACCCTGAAACAGCATCACTTTTGAGGGTTGGAGATTCAAATGAAACAAATAGCAGATTCGGCTGGAATCTGGGCAAATTTGGGCACATTCAGAAAAAAAAATACTCTGATTATGTCCTGCCCAAATATGAACTAATGTGAATGCAAGGTATTTGGGCTTTTGGGGGGTATTTTTGGTGTTTTTTCGGCCTGCAGGGAGCGCATTTTTAAAGCTAGCAGCACCATGATTTCAGGGCATCATCCAGAGATTGCCCTGATGATAATATTCCGAAGTTTGAGATGTTTGGTTCAGGGGGGGGGCAGCAAAGTTATGGACGCACCCAAATGGAATGCCTCCATCCCCATTGCTGCTAATGGGAGCTAACCTGAGATGGAATGCTACCCATTTGAGGGACTACATAACCTGGTCCTCCTGAAGTCCAAACTTCTACCAAACTTGGGTGGTAATCATCAAGAATAGTTACCAGATGATATCCTGAAATTTTGGTTTCACTAGCTTTAAAAAAATACATCCCTCCAGGCACTCCAAGAAATTCTGCCCAAGATTCTTTTGTTTTGCAGTGACTTTCGGCCCATTGTGGCTAATGAGGAATTTCTGAGGCAGGCTGCACACTTTTGAAGATAGAGGCGCCAGACTTCCAAGGTGGCTCCAAGAAGCTTGAGCACAGCATCCAAGCTTGGTGAGCTTTGGCTTCTGGAGTGGGGCAAATTGAGAGAGTTCTGAGAGAACTCAGCCCACAGACTTTCATGTGCAGTGAGCCTGGAAACAAAATAAGCCTCAAATTTGGGGCCCCATAAAATTGAACCCCCAGAAGCAAAGGTCTCCCCAAACCTGCATGCTATTACCAGGGAGGCTCCCCTCCTTGAGCCAATTCTGAAAGTCTGGTGCCTCTATCTTTCAAACATGCTGTGCAGCCTGCCTAAACACTCAGAAATTCTATTGGTTACAATGGACAAAGTCACTGCAAAAAACAAAGAATCTTAAGTAAATTTTGGTGTTTGAGTGGTGTATTTTAAAGCTAGTGACACCAAATTTTCAGAGTATCATCTGTTAACTATTCTATGATGCCATTCCAGGTTTCAGGAGTTATGTTCAGGGCCAGCGGCATGTTCCTCAAAATGGGTAGCCCCCCATTCAGGCTAGCTCCCATTGAAAACAATGGGATGGGGCACCCCCTTTGGGAGTCCATAACTTTGCTGCCCCTGAACCAAACATCACCAAATTTGGGTGGTATCATAAGGACAGTCTATGGATGGTACCCTGAAATCATGGTGCTGCTAGCCTTAAAAATGCACCCCCAGCCACAGATGCAGGCGAAACGTCAGGAGAAAATGCTACTTGGAACACAGCTATACAACCCGGAAAACCCACAACATCCTAGAGATTCTGGCAGTGAAAGCCTTTGGCAGTTCGTTCATTCGTTCGCTCATTCATCTAATAGAAAATTGTAGCCCCTCCCCTTCTGGTAAATTCGACGCTTCTGTGAGCACATCTCAGCCCGAGGCAAACAAAAGTCACTTAAAAACAGCATGACTCAACTGAAGTTGTCCCCAGTACCATCCCTGTGGCCTTGGAAACCGAGTGGCATGGCTCTTAAGTGTGTTTTACTGCATAAGAAATAGGTTGTGGCAACACCCCAGAAGGACTCAGGAAAGGCAGCGCTTGAAGACCAGTTATCTGTCTGTCTGTCTGTCTGTCTGTCTGTCTGTCTGTCTGTCTGTCTGTCTGTCTGTCTGTCTGTCTGTCTATTACATTTTATAGACCGCCTTATCCCTGAAGGGCTCTAGGCGGTTCACAATACAATATCGTGCCCAATAAATTACATAAAATACATTTAAAACATTTAAAGACATTTAAAACATTTAAAAAATTCAGTATGCAGCATAACAAATCAACTGATGTTATGATCCTCCTCCTTGCTTGGAAAGCTTTATTTCTGGCCAGCAGCATTCAGGATGTCCCCTAAATGCTCAACGTGACCCAGGGAGATCTGCCTGCTGCTGTTGGTCTGCATCCAGCTCTGAACTGCACCAACAGCCAAGGAAGGAGATGGTTAAGGAAGTAGCAGCAGTGATGTAGTGGTTAAGAGCAGGTTCATTCTATTCTGGAGGAACCGGGTTTGATTCCCCGCTCTGCTGCCTGAGTTCTGGAGGCTTATCTGGGGAATTCAGATTAGCCTGTGCACTCCCACACACACCAGCTGGGTGATCTTGGGCTAGTCACAGTTCTTCAGAGCTCTCTCAGCCCCACCTACCTCACAGGGTGTTTGTTGTGAGGGGGGAAGGGAAAAGAGAGTGGCGAAGCTACAAGGGGATGGCGGGGTGTGCTGTGCACCAGGCGCATGCCTGGGGGTGCGGAAAATTGCCCTAGGCCCCTCCCTCCTCCCCGCACCCTCCTTCTCAATCAGCCTTTTCTTGAGAATCCTTAGGCTGTAAAGACTAAGAGCTCCCAGGCAAACAACACCCCTGAGGGAACTACAGTCTCTGCAGACCTTGGCCTCAAGGTCTCCTTGAAGTATAGTTCTATCAGGCCGCTTACTGAGAACAGGCCTTTGCAGCTTGGAAAAGTTCTCAAAAGGAACAGAACTAAGGCCCCTTCCAAGACACTAGGGCTAATGTGTTTTCAAACCACTTTCACAACTGTTTGCAAGTGGCTTTTGCTATTCCGCACAGCTTCAAAGAGCACTGAAAGCAGTTTGAAAGTGCATTATTCTGCATGTGTGGAATGAGCCTAAGGTAAGTGGGAGAAGGGGGGAAGGGAGCTAGCCATGGGGAAGGCAAATGCACCGGCGGAGTTTGGGCCCAGCTACTTCTGCCGACAGGAGAGAAAGGGGGATATAAATCCAAACTCCTCCTCCTCCTCCTCCTCCTCCTCCTCCTCCTCCTCTATCTGACAGCAGCACTGTAGTTTAATGGGGAGACCCCGATGCCATCTCGTCCTACTTGTGACTGAGCAATAGGGAGAGAATGAAAAATTGGTGTGAAATGAAATGGGGTTTTCTCCCTAACTTTCAATACAGGGAATGTAAGGAAAGGGGCAGTGGTGTAGCTACCGGGGGGAGGGGGGTGCGACGCCCCAATGCGAAGAAGCGGCGGAGGTGTGGCCAGGCTGTGGCAGGGGCATTTTGGGGCAGAGGTGGACGATGCAGCAGCAGGGGCGCACAGCTCACATGCACCCCTGGCGCAGTTTCCCCTCACTCCGCCTCTGGAAAGGGGAACAGGGATCGGGGACAGTAGTGATTTTCCATCACTTTTTGGCTGGTGCAATTCGTTCATTTATAAAAAATTCCCTTGACAGCTCTCCAGAAAACCTGTCTGAGGTGGCTTACAAAGAAAAAACCTAATAAAAGCAGAAAGTGCCATAAAACTCACAAACACAAAACACAGCATTCAGTAACCACCCTGAGCATAGATCCAGCAATTTAAAAGGAGGTTCAAATCAGTCCAGATCAGTGGTGTTCCTGCCTAGGGACAGGGGGTACCCTATGTCCCCGGCTCTCATTTAGTCACGTACCATTTCTGGGTCAGTTGTGTGTTTTTGGAATTTTTAAGCAAGTTTTTCACGTTCGCCTGCAGATGGCTTATTTTAAAATTAGTGGCACTAACATTTCAGGGTACCATCCGAAACTTTCGATGATACCACCTAAATTTGGTGATGTTTGGTCTAGAGGAAGCAACGCTATGGGACTTCAAAGGGTGCCCTATCCCATTGTTTTCATAATGGGAGTTAACCTGAGATGGGGCTACCCATTTGAGGGAACATAACTTCGGTCCCCTGAACATAACTTCACCAAACCTGTGGCATCATAAGAATAGTTAATAGATTATACTCTGAAATCTTGGTGTCACTAGCTTTTTAAAAATACACCCCCCTCCAGGCACCCCAAGAAATTTGCCCAAGATTCTTTGTTTTTGTGTGACTTTGCTCCATTGTAGCCAATGGGAATTTCTGAGTGTGTAGGCAGGCTGCACATGTTTGGAAGATAGAGGCACCAGACTTCAGGGTGGCTCCTGGCAGGAGGGCCTCCTTGGCAATAGCATGCAGGCTTGGAGACCTTGCTTCTGGGGTTCAATTCTATGGGCCCCTCAAAGGCTTATTTTTGTTTCCGCCTCCTGCACACATGAAAGCCTGTGGGCTGAGTTCTTCAGAACTCTCAACTCACTCCAGAAGCAAAGCTCCCCAAGCTTGGATGCTATTACTCTCAAGGCCTCTTGAGCCACCTTGGAAGTCTTACTTATCTTCAAAAAAAAAAAAAATGTGCAGCCTGCCTTCAGAAATTCCTCATTAGCTAAGCAATGGAGCAAAGTCACTGCAAAAACAAAGAATCTTGGGCAAATTTCTTGGGGTGCCTGAGGGGATGTATTTTCAGTTAGTGACACCAAAATTTCAGGATATCATCTGTTAACTATTCTATGATTCTTCATCTAAGTTTGGTGGAAGTTGAGGCACTAGGGGACCAAAGTTATGGTCCCTCAAATGTGTAGCCCCCATCTCAGGTAAGGTCCCATTGAAAACAATGGGGATGGAGGCATTCCATTTGGGTGTCCATAACTTTGCTGCCCCTGAACCAAACATCACCAAACTCGGGTGGTATCATCAGGGCAGTCTCTGGATGATGCCCTGAAATCATGGTGCTGCTAGCTTTAAAAATGCGCTCCCTGCAGGCCGAAAAAACACCAAAAATACACACACCCCCCAAATACCTTGCATTTGCATTTGTTTATATTTGGGCAGGACATAATCGGACACGTTTTGTCCAAATGTGCCCAAATTTGCCCAGATTCCAGCCGAATCTGCTATTTGTTTCATTTGAATCTCCAACCCTCAAAAGTGATGCTGTTTCAGGGTGGGGGAGAATCCACCCCCAAACTTTCAATTTTGTTTTAACCGGGGACCCCAGATTCTCCCTTTAAGGTAGATTTAAAAGAAGAATATGAGCTCCCTAGTTTAAACACCATTGAAAGTGATGCTGTTTGGGGGTGGATTCCACTGGAGGTGTTTTGTGAGAGATGCTGCTGACATTTGTTTGGTAAATGTTTTGCTGGGGGTGATTTGTGAGAGATTTACATGCTTAATACCCACTTGCACTGGCTTGGAGTTGTTTCTCAGGCTAACAACCTACCTCATAGGGTTGTTGTGATTAGGAAATTAGGAAAAGAGTTGGTGTGGAGAGAGCCATGTATGTTTTGATGGGAGTGGGAGGTGTTTTGTGAGCTGGTACAAAAAATCATTGTTTGTTCATGGTGGGGGAGGGTGGCCGCCCATTTGCTGGGCGGGGGGGCGCCAAACTCAGGTTTTGTCCCCGGGCGCCCGTTTGCCTAGGAACGCCCCTGGTCCAGATGAGGAGAAGATCATAAAAACAATGGTTAAAAAAATCACCCCTTAATTACAAGCAGATAGAAACGTTTTGGCCAGTGCCCGAGGAAGGATAGGGAGCCTTCTGCAGATGCAAAAAGAAACAGCTCTATACCTCCAGCCACTAGATAGCCTCACCTCTAGAGCTGTGGGGAGGAGGCACAGAGCACAGGACTTCTGAGGAAGATCTTTGCTGGTGGGTGTGTGGGGGGAATGGGAGGAGGTGGTCCTTCAAGAGCCCTGCCCACTCTGAGCAGTGTTTTCCACCATTTGCCCACACCCCGGATTGTGGCTGGCACCGTCTGGAGGAGAGAGGTCACATATAGGTTTGGTTTGCATGGGAGGAAAAGCCATCTGGCAATTTGCTTGATAATCCTGTGTAAACACCAGGTGTGACGGCTCTGTGGCTTGCGGCAGCTGCTGACATGGGTATCAGGCTGCGGCTGGAGAGAGCAGGCATTTTTCCCCGGTGGCTCCAGTGCTGACCAAGGCAGCAGCATTTGGCTGTACAGAATGGTCATTCACACACAACTGGAGAGGGAGGCAAAGGGCACACCCTGACCTGGTAACTGCATGCCTGAGAGCCATGCAGGTGATGTTAGCAAGGGGTACAGTGGAGACTCCTACTCTAGAGAAAATCATTAGATGAATTCTGTTGCATCTATTTCAAGTGGGAAATGCAAAGGCATAGCTACAAGGGGAACAGGGGGAGTGTGTGTCGCACTGGGCTCGAGCCTTGGGGGGGGGGGAGCAAAAATTTCAGATTTGTTTTTGTTTTTTTTAGTATTTTTCCGTTTTTGGCCTGCAGGGGGTGCAGTTTTTAGGCTTGCAGCACCAAAATTTTAGGGAGTTTTCGGGGGACTCTCCTGATGATACCACCCAAGGTAGGTGAGGTTTCGTTCAGGTGTCCAAAGGTATGGACTCCCAAAGGAGGTGCCCCCATTCTTTCCAATGGGAGCTAATAGGAGGTGGGGATACACCTTTGAGAGTCCATAACTTTGGACCCCCTGAACCAAACTTTACCAAACCTGGCTGGTATCATCAGGATAGTTTCTTAAAAATACCCTGACATTTTTATGCTGCTAGCCTAAAAACTGCACCCCCTGCAGGCCTCAAACTGAAAAAAACACTAAAAAAATACAAAAACCACAAATGAACCGGGGGGGGGGGGACTCAGATTTTGCACCGGGCTCCATTTTCATGGTCTGCAGTTTCATGAAGAGGGACTACTGGCAAGCAGTGGTGTACCTAGGCAAACTGGAGCCCTGGGCGAAACCTCAGTTTGATGCCCCCCCCCATGGGCAGAGCAGCCCGGCCGTGGTGCTCACCCTTCCTGGATGGCCCCAGCAGCCCAAGTTCACCAGAGGCGGAGCTCCCCCGTCCTCCTGCTCTGCCTCTGGTGGCTTGTGGGCCACTGTCCAGAGTGGGCAGGGCTTAGCCAGAGTGGGCGGGGCTTAGTAATTAGGCGCCCCCACGTGACTAAAATTTTCTGCGCCTTGGGCAACTGCCCACTTTGCCCAATGGGCGTACCGCTGCTGGCAAGAGATGGTTTGCACCTCATGTCTGTAGGAAGAAACATCTTTGTCAGGAGGCTCACACACTTCATCAGAAGGGCTTTAAACTGAGTTATGCGGGGGAGGGAGACCGTATTCAAGTGGGCAGGAGTTCATCAAGTGCTGGAGATTATAGTCTGAATATTATGGAGAGAACTGAACGAATAGTTCATGAACCCACCAGTGTGAGGAATAAAACCTTAAATAAGCAGCCAGAGGGCATGAACCGTGGCCTTCGATGTCTCTATACTAATGCATACAGCATGAGAAATAAACAAGTTGAACTTGAACGCTTAACACGGCTAAGCAAATTTGATATAAGAGGCATCACTGAAACCTGGTGGGACGAGTCTCATGGAATGTAATAAATGAAGGCTATAACCTATTTCAGAGAAATAGATCAAACAGGAAAGGAGGAGGAATAACATTATACATCAGGGATGATTAACAGCTGTGAGCAGGTCCATGACTTGAATCCTGGAAGCCATGTTGGGAGCATCTGGGTAAAAATTAAGGGAGAGAAAAACAGCAGTGATCTCATTGTGAGGGTCCGTTACAGACCCCCAAGCCAGACTGAACAGTTGGATAAAGCCTTCCTGGAACAGATGACCAAACTTTCAGAAAGGAAAGAAGTAGTAGTAATGGGAGATTTCAATTATCCTGATATTTGTTGGGAGTCAAACTCTGCCAAGACAATCAGGTCCAACAAATTTCTCACTTGCCTTATAGACAATTTCATGGTCCAGAAAGTGGAAGAAGCAACAAAGGGACTGGCTATTTTAGATCTGCTTCTAACCAGTAACGATGACCTGATTAGTGGAGCGGAAGTGGTAGGATCTTAGGTGGGAGTGATCATGTTCTCCTGGAGTTTGTTATACAATGGAAAGGGGGTGCTAAGCATTGTCAGACACACATTCTAGACTTTAAGAAGGCAGACTTCAGTAAGCTTAGGAAATTATGAGGTGTGATTCCGTGGTTAAAAATACTAAAAGAGAAGGGGTGCATGATGGATGGGAATTTCTTACAAGTGAGATCTTGAGGGCACAATTTCAAACAGTTCCAATGAGGAGGAAAAATGGGAGGTGTCAAAGGAAACCAAGATGTCTAAAGAACTTTCAACTGAGCTAAGAAGGACATGTCCAAGAAATGGAAAAGAGGGGAAATCACCAAAGAGGAATTCAAACAAATAGCCACGATATGCAGGGAGAAATCCAGAAAAGCTAAAGCTCGCAGTGAGCTGAGACTTGCCAGAAAGGTTAAAAACAATAAAAAAAGGCTTGGGGTGGGGGGGATGTCCATAGAAAAAGGAAGAAAAAAGGATAGAGTCACTAAATGGAGAAGATGACAAAAGGCAGAAAAGGCAGAAAAGGTTTGGCCGCACCTGAATGCAGTGCTGTTGGAAAAGGGAATGTTTGAGGTGGGTCCTGTGAGAGAATCTGCTTGGGTGCGCTGACTCTCTTGCTTCTCTCGCTTTTGCCCAGGACACAGCGGGCCAGGAGCGGTACCGGACAATAACCACAGCCTATTATAGAGGAGCCATGGGTTTCCTTCTGATGTATGACATCTGCAGTCAGGAGTCATTCAGTGCCGTGCAAGACTGGTAAGAGACGCTGCTCAAGCCCAGGGCTGAGGTTGGCATTGGGGCTCACAGGGACCAGCTCCTTACTACCCACTGGCACTCCCTCGAGCACCTGGGCAGTGTGCTCAGGCGCCTGCCTCACTTGCAGGCAGCTCCTCTTTGGGCTGCCAGATTTTATCCCGGGAAAAGTCAACTCAGATGCTACCCTGGCCACTTCCACTCCTCCCTGCTGCTGCTTCTTTTTTTTGCATTGAATGTTCATTCTGGTCCGGAGAATGTGAAAGATGGCTGACTACTTTGTGGCCACTGGTTTGATCCTAATAAAGAGGTCCTACATGACTGACATGTTCCCAGTGATGGGATTCTAATGAGTTAACTACTGGTTCGCCTCCCGGGGGCTCCCCCCTGTCACTCTCCCTGCTGCCGCTTGCCTCCCCGCCATGCCCTCCCATCCACTTACCTGGCTGCTTTTCAGAAGCGTAGCTAGGGAAAATGGAGCCCGGTGCAAAATCTGAGTTATGCTCCCCCCATGTTCATTTGTGTTTTTTGTATTTTTTAGTGTTTTTTCAGTTTGCGGCCTGCAGGGGGCGCAGTTTTTAGGCTAGCGGCATAAAAATGTCAGGGTATCTTTAGGAGACTATCCTGACAATACCAGCAAGGTTTGGTGAAGTTTGGTTCAGGGAGTCTAAAGTTATGGACTCTCAAAGGTGTAGCCCCCATCTCTTATTAGCTCCCATTGGAAACAATGGGGGATGGCGGCCCCCTTTTTGGGAGTCCATAACTTTGGACCCCCTGAACCAAACCTCACCTAACTTGGGTGGTATCATCAGGGGAGTCCCATGAAAACTCCCTGAAATTTTGGTGCTGCTATCCTAAAAACTGCACCCCCTCCAGGCCAAAAACTGAAAAACACTAAAAATACAAAAAAAACCCTGAAATTTTTGCTGCCCGCCAGGCACGAGCCCAGTACGATGCGCACTCCCTGGCCCCCTTGTAGCTCCACCTCTGCTGCTTTTTGATGTTGGGCAGGGCGGGAGGCAAGGGAAAGTGGTGGCCTGGCAAGGGAAGGCGATTGAGTCGCGCTCCTGTGCCGGCATCGTGGCCTGTCAGGGTGGCGTTCCCTGGCTAGGGCAGACATGCCAGTGTTTCCCTCCCTCTGCCAGGGCTGTGCCTTTTGTCATTTTGTCATTGATTGTTTTCATGTAGAGGCCACCCTTCACCTTAGGGCAGTGATGGCGAACCTATGGCACGGATGCCAGAGACGGCACTCAGAGCCCTCTCTGTGGGCACTCGCGTACAGAGTTCATCATGTGGGAGGGGGGTGGAAAATCACCCCCCCACACACACACACATCTAGGCTGGCCTGGGCATGATCCTTTACCTGGGAGTAAACTCGGTTGCTGGCAATGGGGCTTGCTTCTGAGTAAACCCTCCTAGGATCGTGATTCACCCATTTGGAGCGTTGCACAGTTGCTTCACCAAGCTTACTCCTGAGTAACTCATGCCTCGGAGCCAACCATTTTTTCTAAACTAAAACCTCAATATTCAGGTTAAATTGCTGTGTCGGCACTTTGAGATAAATAAGTGGGTTTTGGGTTGCAATTTGGGCACTCGGTCTCAAAAAGGTTCACCATCACTGCCTTAGGGGCTTAAAGCAGCTTTTTATTCAAGTTTTAAAAGAAAAACGAAAAACAACAAAGGACACACAGACGAGATCTCAACTGGCTTCCGATTTCTTCTGTGCCAAATGCAATCACAATTAAAAATGTACTACCTGCTCTCTAGCTGCAAATACAGAAATAAAATTCAGTTCGTTCTTACTTAGTATTAGTTCAATACAGATCACTCTTTTTTCCCTAGTATGTTCATTTTCTTATTCTCCTTGTCCTCAAATCCACCAGTCAGTTCATTTTGTTAAGCAAAAAGTCCGTCAAGCATTTCCAACTGTCCATAAACTTAGACAGATTCTTTTCACTAATCAAGGAAGTAAGTTTTTATTTATTTATTTATTTATTTTTCAGTCTTATAGACCGCCCAACCCCCGAAGTTTAATTTAACCATCTCAGCCACTTCCAGTATCTTCACAAACCATTCATCAAACCAAGCAACATAATGCTGCATCAAACAGCTGCATCCACCCTCACACTTTTCATACCCTTATATACAAATCTCTTAAAGGAACATACACACTACACCACACATGTATAAAAACAAAATTCCATGTCTTTTTTCCAAACTGTCTGCCCATAAGACCAAAAAAAGGTAAGCCTTTGGTTTCATTTGTATATTAGTCTTTAAATCTTCTGAATTATTGAATGTACTTTTATCCAAATTTTTAAAGCTTTATTACAAGTTCACCATAAATGGTAAAACAACCCTTCATGATGATCACATTCCCAACACACACTTGGAACATTTGTATATATTTTTGCCAATATCTCCACTGACAGATACCGACACATCGTTTTAAAGAAAATCTTACTTATCTACTTTAAGCCTTTATACCGTATATACTCGCATACAAGTCGAATTTTTCAGCACATTTTTTGTGCTGAAAAAGCCCCCTCGACTTATACCCGAGTGAGGTGTATTTTAAATTTTTTTTAGGGTTTTTACTTTGTCGGCTGCCAGGGTTTTTAGGCTAGCAGCACCAAAATTTCAGGGATTTTTCAAGAGACTCTCCTGATGATACCACCCGAGTTTGGTAAAGTTTGGTTTAGGGGGTATGGACCCCCAAAGGGGGTGCCCCATCCCCCCATTGTTTTCAATGGGAGCTAATAGTAGATGGGGCTACATTTTGAGGGTCCATATTGAACCAAATTTCACCAAACCTGGGTGGTATCATCAGGATAATATCTTGCTGATACCAGCCAGGTTTGGTCATGTTTGGTTTAGGGGGTCCAAAGTTATGGATCCCCAAATTGGGTGCTCCCATCCCCCATTGTTTCCAATGGAAGCTAATAGTGGATGGGGCTACATTTTGAGGGTCCATAACTTTGGACCCTTTGAACCAAATTTCACCAAACCTGGGTGGTATCATCATGAGGGTCTCCTAAATATACTCTGAAATGTTGGTACTGCTAACATAAACATTCCTCCCCTGACCAAAAATCCAGTTTTGAAGGATTTTAACTTTTGTGTTTTAGCTTGGTTGCTGGTTGAGCTAAGGTTTTTGTATTTTTAAAGTTATTGTTGAGACCATATTGTTTTTGCTGACCCTCTTTTCCACTTACACAGCTAGTTTACTGTTTTTCTTTGAAATAAATATTCAAAAACATTTAACCTACTGATGCCTCAATTAATGTAATGTTATTGGTATCTATTTTTATTTTTGAAATTTACCAGTAGCTGCTGCATTTCCCACCCTCGACTTATACGCGAGTCAATAAGTTTTCCCAGTTTTTTGTGGTAAAATTAGGTGCCTTGACTTATATGTGGGTTGACTTATACACGAGTATATATGGTAACAATTGTGCCACCTCCAGATGGCTGTCCAGCAGAGGCGTACCGACAGAAAATGGTGCACGCAGCGAGACCTTATTTTTGCAGGGACCCTGTGCCCCCCCCCCCCGCCCAGCCCCACTTACAGCCTCCTCCCTGCCTTGTCTTACCTCAGGCGGGGCCTGGCTGAGGGGGCCCAGCGGGCTTCAGTGTGTGGGGGGCAATTTTGCCCCCCCCACCATCAGATGGGTGGCACCTGGGGACATGGGACACCTCACATCCCTCTGGCAGGTACACCCCTGCTGTCCGGTGGTGTGGGGGAGACAGAATTTTTTAAAAAACTTTGCCACCGGAAAAGTATACTGCTAAATGGACTTAGACCACCCAAAAGGGTAACTGCCTGCAAAGCTGGGATGGAAGCTGACTAACATTCTGTTCCACCCCCAGAAATGCCCCAGCCCACACTTCTGTCTCTGCTGCTGTCCAACACCTTTGCCCCTTCCGCCAGTAGGGTTGCCCCTTGCACTGGCGGAGGAGGAGGAGGAGGAAGAAGAAGAGTTGGATTTATATCCCCCCTTTCTCTCCTGTAAGGAGACTCAAAGGGGCTTACAATCTCCTTGCCCTTCCCCCCTCACAACAAACACCCTGTGAGGTAGGTGGGGCTGAGAGAGCTCAGAAGAACTGTGACTAGCCCAGTGATGGCGAACCTATGGCACGGGTGCCAGAGATGGCACTCGGAGCCCTCTCTGTGGGCACGCACACACAGAGTTCGTCATGTGGGGGGTAGAAAATCACACACACACACACACACACACACACACACACACACACACACACACACATCTAGGCTGGCCTGGGCCATTGAGCATGATGTGCACACACTGCGGTGAGCAGGGAGGACTCAACTGGCGGGCCTGGTGCTTGTGCTCCAGGTGGCTGCTGCCCGAGGGGTGGGGGCACAGAAGAGGCAGAGATGCTAGAGAGGCACAGAGCGGTGTGCGCAGGACTTGCTGGAGGCTAGAGCAGGCTGGCCCCTGCTCGAGCGGGTGGGGCAGAAGGAGAGGGAGCCAACCGTTTTTTTCTAAATTAAAAGCTCAGCATTCAGGTTAAATTACCGGGTTGGCACTTTGTGATAAATAAGTGGGGTTTGGGTTGCAGTTTGGGCACTCGGTCTCAAAAAGGTTCGCCATCACTGGACTAGCCCAAGGTCACCCAGCTGGCATGTGTGGGAGCGCACAGGCTAATCTGAATTCCCCAGATAAGCCTCCACAGCTCAAGCGGCAGAGCAGGGAATCAAACCCGGTTCCTCCAGATTAGAGTACACCTGCTCTTAACCACTACGCCACTGCTGCTCCTGTGCAGCACAACCCTGTGCGGGCTCCACAATTCCATTCAGCCCCCCCCCCACACACACAATAGGATTGCACTGTCTTCTCTTGATTTCATTTTACAGTCCCCTTGAGAGAAATCTAGTACATCACAATATCATTTCTTGTCTATATAATGCTTCTTGTGCTGAGAGTCACAGCAGTGTTTTCTGACGTACCCTAGGTATATATTTTCCCATATTCGAAGAAGGGCACGTCTAATATAATGATTTTTAAACTCCTATTGATTTTCACTTTGTCCTTACCATAAATAGGGGTGCCATTTGAATCTCATATCATGTTCCCCTAATTCCAGTGGTCTTCTGTTTCTCCACAAAACCTGTTCTTTCAACCAAACCCGACAGCAGGTGGCAAAATACAATTTCAAGTGAGATAACTCTGATTTTCCTCTTTCCTTTGCGTCTTGTAGAATTTTGTATTTATAGCATTTAAGAAGCTGCTTATTTTATCCAAAACATTTACTCCCCTCTTTCCCACAGTATCTTCAAGGTGGTTTACGGGGCCTTCCTTCCTTCCTTCCTTCCTTCCTTCCTTCCTTCCTTCCTTCCTTCCTTCCTTCCTTCAGGACTCTGTTGGTGATAGGTGGCATGGAAATGTTTTAATAATTCCTTATATTTTTTATATTATGTTATATAAAACATACTCCTTTTTATAATTCAGGAAAATTACTGTCCAAGATATTTGATAAAATAACTTTAATCAGATCAAATGAAGGTGAGTTCTAGCCTTTTTAGTTGCGAGCTTCACCTTTCTCCTTATAACTCTGCTTTAAATCATGAAAGCACCGGATTGTGGGGGCTGTGCTAAGGAAAATAAAGCCACTGTGAGTGGCAGCTGTAAAACTGCACACAAGCAGCATCCTCAAACATGCTTTGATTACAATCTTTGCAAAAAGATTGTGCTGAACCAGATTTAGGAAAGAGGGAAGCCTGGAAAGAGGGAGAGTATAGCCCACTGGTGGCGAACATGTGACACGTGTGCCAGAGGTGGCACTCAGAGCCCTCTTTGTGGGCACGCATGCAGTCTCCCCGTTTGGGCACTTGGCAGTGGCGTAGCGCCAAGGGGATAGGGGTGTGCAAAGCACTGGGCACATGCCCCTGTGGGGGCATGGCAAGGGCGTTCCGGGAGTGTGGTGGGGGTGTTTCAGGGCGTTCCAGAGGCGTAACAGGGCAGGTGGGGGTGTGGCAGGGGCGCGGGACGCACGCGTGCCCCGGGCACAGTTTTCCCTTGCTCCGCCCCTGGCACTCAGTCTCTAAAAGGTTCACCATCACTTGTATAGCCCAATGTCTGCTGTAGGGATGCTGAGGCAGATACAAACATCTGGGGGGTGGGGGGAGAGCCCTACTGCTGGCCCTAGTGCAAGATTTGCATTGTCTACCCTTTTCTGTTTCTTCCTCCATTCCCCCCCAGGGCAACTCAGATCAAGACGTACTCTTGGGACAACGCTCAAGTGATCTTGGTTGGGAACAAGTGTGATCTGGAGGACGACCGAGTGATCCCCACGGAGGAGGGCAAGCGGCTGGCCGACGAGCTAGGTTCGCCGCACCTCTAGATCAGCTCTTCAATCCCCCCCCTCAAATGTTTCTCTTGCTTTTGAGCCCTCTGCAAGTTTCTATTCCTCATTGTTTTGGTCTTCTTCCAGGATTTGAATTCTTTGAGGCCAGTGCCAAGGACAACATTAACGTCAAGCAAGTCTTCGAGCGCCTGGTGGACATCATCTGCGAGAAGATGAACGAGAGTCTAGACGGTGGCGTGGCCATGACGGGCAATAACCACAAGACTGCGACCCTGAACGAGGCCCCTCCTGCCCCGTCCAGCACCTGTTCTTGCTAGAGAGGACTCAGCCTGCCCTTGGGATGCAGGAGCCCTTCTCTGCCTTCCAAGGAGGGGGGGCTAGGCAGTGTGATGTGAAGTGGGTTGGCTGCCGGTTGGCTGCTCTGCCCTGTTTGGCTTTTGCCAGCATGTGCCCGGGGCCCCGTTGTCTCTCCCATAGCATGATTGGCACCTTCTGGTAGAGAGCATGATTCCTTGCGCGCACTCCCTTTGCAAACTGAGGAGATTTGAACCCAGCCGCTGCAAATTCTCCTGACTTCTCCTCTGAGCTCCAGTGTTTACAGTGCTAGCTACTCTGGCCTGGTGGCCGAGCGGCTCAGCTCAGTGCCTGCAAGGATGTTCTTGTTGCCAACCTTGACCTTGTGTCCAGACTCTCCACTACTGAACCAATAAATCCAATGGCCGTGTTGTGATGGGCGTCTTCATTCACTAAGTCTGTATGAGGTGACCAGGCAGAGGCAAGGGCTGCTTCTCTTTGGGACATGGGATGGACACATAAAATGACAGTTTAACTGCCACCTGGACGCACACAAGAGATAGGGATGGTTCAGCCTGGTCTCTTCCTCCCCCCACCCTCTGCTTCCATATCAAGGAATACCTCTGGCCCTTTCCCCACTCACCGTTTGCTGTGCGTTACTCTCGCCGAGTAGCGCAGGGTCCACCTGCACTCCCCACTACAGGGGCAGTAACAAAGCAGCTGCCCTGACTCTGCTGCTCTTGCGCCCCCTCAGCGCGGGTCATTCCGGCGCTGCTCAAAACGGCGCCTTTCAATGACCCCGTGCGGAGCGCGAGGCAGTGGGGAAGCCCGGGAACACGACACCCGCGCTAAAAAGGTCCTGGACCAGACGTCATTTTAAAAGTGGGGAAACAGCCTTTGTTGCTCCTCAAAGTGGATTTTCCCCCAATGAAGGAACATTTCAGGACTTGAGAACTGACCACATTATAGCCCTAAACTTGCATGAGTTATTTGCCCACGAGTTGGGGGAAGCTACCAGTTGGAGACAGCTCATTTCCTAAGGAGCTAGGGAGCTAATTTCCTTTTTTATTGATATTTTGGATTGTTGCAGATTAATATTGTACATCTTATATTTCATCCTCCATATCCTTTTACCCCTTTCCTCCTCCCCCCTCTTCTTTTCTTCTTTAGATGTGCAGCAGCAGGTCCATTCTTTTTAATCTTCTTATCCAGTTTTCTTCTGTAATTCCAATTTCGTTTAGCCAGTCTTTGAATTCCGTCCAGATCCACTTCGTGTCTTTTTGTTTTCCTTGCCATATTTGGTTTCTTGACAGGATGTCAAAAATTTCTAATTGTATTTGCTCCCATATATATTCCAACCATTTCTGCATTGTCCAGATTTTTTTTGTCCTTCCACCCCAATGCTATTACTGCATGGGCCGCTCTGATCATGAGTTTGAATAGCTTTCTCTTTCTTTGTTCTATTATTGTATAATCCAATATGGCTATAAATAATGGGAGCTAATTTCCTCAACTCCCTCAGGGCCTGATTCAGATCAGGACCGTAGTGCAGGGTGGAAGGGGCTTTAGTCTTTACCTTCCATTCATTTCCTGACCTGAAACATCCAGTCCTAGTTAGGGGCACTAATTACCCCATATTTCACAAGACCATTTCAGATCAGGAAAATGGCACAAGAGAGGAGGATGAAGCCCTTTCTTCCCTGTGCTGGGAAGCTGATCTGAATCAGGCCTTCCTGCATTTGGGGAAATAAGTTCCCCACAGCTGCTGCCTGACTGCTGTCTCCAACTGTTAGTTTTGCCCAGTGGTGGGATCCAAAATTTTTTAGTAACAGGTTCCCTCGCCAGCCCCCCCTCAGCAAAGGGGGCAGAGGCATACCTAGGCAAACCTGAGCCCTGGGCAAAACCTGAGTTGGATGTCCCCCCCACCATGGGCAGCCACCCCACCATGACCCCAAAAAATGTTTTTGCACCAGGTCATTTCTAAACCATCATCACATTATAGAAAATGCCCCAACTCACAAATCTGAACTCAGCAATGGTGAAACACACAGGTTCTTTGATAGAGGCTGGTGAGATAAAAGGTACGGAAGGCTGAGAATCCATGAATTGCAGTACCTGAAAGGGATTAACCCAGTTCAGGGAGTTACATTATTAGTCGCAATTGCTATATGGAACCTTCACGTTCAAAGGCAGTATGCCTCTCGGGGAGGCGAGGGCGTGGAAATGGAAACGCAGACCCAATTAGTAACCCCCTCTCGAAACACACAAATAATTAGTAACCCACTCTCGGGAACTGGTGAGAACCTGCTGGATCCCACCTCTGGCTTTGCCTCAATCTTCTCCCAAAAGGAAAACAGTGCTCAAACAGGGGGAAATGGAACAGAACACGCAGTAGAGACAATTCAGCACAGAATAAAGAGGTAGTATGGGAATACATGGCTACTTTAAATGAATTCAGATCTCCAGGGCCTGATAAACTACATCCCAGCATATTAAAAGAACTGACAGAAGTGATCTCAGAACCACTTACTATTATCTTTGAGAACTCCTGGAAAACAGAAGGAATCCTGGCAGACTGGAGGAGGGCTAATGTTGTCCCCATCTTCAAAAAAGGGGGGGAAAGAGGACCCAAACAATTACCACACAGTCAACCTAACATCAATACCAGGAAAGATTCTAGACCAGATCACTAAACAATCTGTAAGCACTCAGAAGAGAATGGCGTGATCACTATAAGTCAATATGGGTTTCCCAAGAGCAAACCATGCCAGACTAATCCTCCCTCCCTCCCTCCCTCCCTCCCTCCCTCCCTCCCTCCCTCCCTCCCTCCCTCTCTCTCTCTCTCTCTCTCTCTCTCTCTCTCGTGATAGAGTGACAAGCTTGGCTGATGAAGGGATGTAGATGTAGCATACAATTTCATTTGCCATTTCATTTGTGTTGATCTAGTAAAAACGACTGCCCTAATTTCGCTATGAGCAAGGACAGTCTGGCAGGTGCCAAGTCCGGCAAGTGGAGTCCAAGCTGAGCGATACCCATCAAAGGCTTGTACCAATTTGACAATACAGGGTCAAGGAGACAGCCATGGCAGCCAACTGCAGAACAAGGGAAGAGACAGAATAATGTTGTTTGACAGTCAACACCGGGAACTAAGATAGACGTTTCATTCGCAATTTTGCCCACCCCGCCCTGCTCAGTGGCTATTTTGTACAGAGCCTGGCAAACAAGTTGCCCCAGACATGCAACAAAGGACACAGCTAAAGCTGCTCAGGGGTAGAGTGAGTGGCTTCAGCTCGGGAAATCTGTGCATATGGAATCTCAGGAAGAACCTGGAAACATTCCAGTGGCATTTGAGAATCTGAAAAAAAAGTATATGCCTACTTGGCTTATTTTATTGGAAGAGATGTTTGAAAATATTCATACAGTGGCTGCAAACTGGTGGAGTCTGGGGGCGGGGGAGCACTCCTTATGCCCCTTCTTTGCCCACATCTCTCTTCTGCTGCCGTGTGGCTCCTGACCAAAATGCCCCAGATAGATGCAGAATCAGTAGGTGCTTATTTCGTCACTTTCTTATTTTACTTTCTTATTTTACTTACTTATTTTACTTACTCTTGCCAGCAGAGCAAGGCTTTCAGCTCACCCAGCTGCAGCCATTTCATTTGACCAGGGGAAAATGTCTCACTTGGCATTCAGATTTCCAGCTTCATATCCAGAATCGATCCTGAACTGCCCCCAGGCTTTGCAAACCTTCTTCCACTTAGGGGAGGAGGAAAAGGGGCGGAGACAAGATGTCGTCTCAGTCTGGTGCTCACAGCAAGCCAGTGAGGTTCTGCCCAATTTTGCAACTGAGAAGTGGCTGCTGATCTCTTGGCAACCTGGTCACTTGGCAACCCTGCCTCTTGCCCCTCCCTCCTTGCTTTTCACATGTGGCACCTTTTTTCATTTAAAAAGTGTCACTTGAAAATTTGACCTTATTAGTTGCTTTATTATCATTTTCTTTTCTTTTCTTTTTTAAAAAGGACAAATTGCTTCTTGGCTGTGTGCCCCTGGCTTCTGCTTCAAACTTGTAGAATTTTTCTTGTAGACTTTGGACAAGAAAGGTACTTTTGGGCTGTTTTTGCAGTCATAATACCCCAGGGAATCTTACGTGCCATGGTGCTTTTTTCACCATTTTTGACTCCGCACGGCTCCCCAGTTCTTCCCGGGAGTCAAGGCAGGGCCAGTACATAATGCCCCTGCTGTTTCCACACGACCCCAGGGTGTGAGGGAGAAACTGTGGATTTTAGATGGGGAGAGGGGTGTTTGGAAGTGCCCTGAATGGGAGGAGAGTGATTCTCTCAAAGGCTGATTCCGCATGGGCCAAAAACAGCGGTGTGAAAACGGTGTGAAAATGGTATAAACCCTTTTACACCGTTTTAAACCCTTTTACACTGTTTTCACACTGTTTTCACACCACTGTTTTTGGCCCATGCAGAATCAGCCAAACACACATGGATTTTAGATGGGTGGTGGTGGTGGAGGGTGCTGATTCTGTCAAACACCCAGCGCCTGTTGATTGGTGGGGCGGGCCAGAGCGACGAGGCTGGGAAAATGGCCCCGGTTCTGCCGTGGTATTTTCACAGCAGCAGAAGCACACAGAGGCAAGTGGAGTCACATGGGAGCATTTCAAAAGAACCTCCAACTTGGTGGTTTTTGAAAGTCGTGGGGGAAAAGGGAAAATGGCGGCGCAACACAGTGCAGCTTTGAGGGCCGCGAGGAATTCCAGGCTACACTGGGCTATTTCCCGTGCTAACATCGGTACAATTTCGCCATGAAAAAAACTGGCCTTGGTTTGGACAGACAGGTACTTCCAGAATGGCCCTGTGACACTCAACATGTTACTCTGTTCTTCATCCTGACAGCCCAGAGGTCAGAAGGCCAACTCGTTGGACTCTCGGGGCTAATCCTGTGTTTCCCCGAATATAAGACAGTGTAAGACAGTATAAGACAGAGGAGCAGCAGTGGCGTAGGAGGTTAAGAGCTCATGTATCTAATCTGAAGGGACCGGGTTTGATTCCCAGCTCCACCGCCTGAGCTGCGGAGGCTTATCTGGGGAATTCAGATTAGCCTGTACACTCCCACACACGCCAGCTGGGTGACCTTGGGCTAGTCACAGCTTTTCGGAGCTCTCTCAGCCTCACCCACCTCACAGGGTGTTTGTTGTGAGGGGGGAAGGGCAAGGAGATTGTAAGTCCCTTTGAGTCTCCTGCAGGAGAGAAAGGGGAATATAAATCCAAACTCCTCCTCCTCCTCCTCCTCCTCCTCCTCTTCTTCTTCTTCTTCTTCTTCTTCTTCTTCTTCTTCTTCTTCTTCTTCTTCTTCTTCTTCTTCTTCTTCTTCTTCTTCTTCTTCTATTAATTTTTGCTCCCAAAGATGCGCTATGTCTTATTTTCAGGGGATGTCTTATATTTCTGTATTCTGTTCGTCAGGCATGCTTCCAAACAGAAACTTTGCTACGTCTTACTTTTGGGGGATGCCTTATATTTCGCACTTCAGCAAAACCTCTACTACGTCTTATTTTCCGGGGATGTCTTCTATTCGGGGAAACAGGGTACTTAGGCAACCCTCCCCAGCTCCTCTCCCTGGGAAGTGTCAGCAGGAGTAGCTCTTTTTGCAAATCCGGTTTGTAACACGGGAGATTGTGCAAGGAGGCTTGTAAAACAAGGCCTGCCAGAGAAGGCCCTCAGCGTTTCGAATGCTTGTACAGCCATTTGGGGCAGCAAATTATGTTAGAAGCAATAGAAAAATGGCCAGAGTCTTTAATAATGGTACTAGAACTGGATCAAAGCTCAGCTCAGCTTAGGGCTCACTGTGAGAAATAAAGGCATCATGCTACTATCCGTGTGACTAGGGAAAGTGAATATAGCCAAGGAAAAGCTTACCTCGAGGATCCCAATCCCTAGAGAGACCCCTCCAACAATTTTCCCTTTGCAGTCCAGAAATGCCTTGAATTTTTGCAGGCAGCCCTAAAAGGGAACAGACACGATCAGTGGTGGGATCCAAACATTTTAATAACAGGTTCCAATGGTGGTGGGATTCAAACAGTGGCATAGTGCCAATGGGGCTGGGCGGGGCACGACAGGGGTGTGCCCAGGCATTCGGTGGGCGGGGCATTCCTGGGCGGGGCTGTGACAAGGACGCAGGGCACATGCGCCCCAGGTATAGTTCCCTTTTATTGTAGCCATTTTTGTTAAGGGCAAAAGCTATCGGCTGCAGAAAAGAGACAAGTTAGGGATTGTCTGCCAATTCCCATCTCGCTCTGAAATGAAGGTAAATGTATGGGGGTGGGCACCATGGGGTGGGGGGTAGGGGTGTCATGGGGGAAGGGGGCCACAGGGGGCTCTAGGGGGCAATTTTGCATTTCCCACTTGATGAGATTTGCTGTACCCAGGGACAGTGATTACTGTAGTAATGCACCGCTGACCCAGCAGCACCGTGGTCGAGCGCTGGAACACCTACGCTCCTACGGCCTTCTGGTCGCACCGCACCCCCACTCCTCATCCCCCTATGAGTCACGGGTCGTGAACTGTCTGGCTCAGTCACCGGGCGCAGGGACAATGGTCTTGCCCCCAGGTGACGATTAGGCTCAGACGCTTACGCTCCTCTCCGCACGTAGCCAGGTGAGATCATGCATCACATGATGATCTCCCGACCTCCCGCTCTCCCGGAACTCCCTCCGTTCCTCCCTTCTACACGCCCCCGATAGAATCACAATAAAAGGTGCCAGGAACCAGCACGCGGGAGACTCGCTAGGAACACGGACCTCCGCGCTCCCGCTGCTGGCGATCTCCACCAGATGTTATCTCCGCGTCTCGTCTCGTTCTTGCGCTGACCACGTGGGTCGACTTCAGATTACCCCTTTTGTCCCTATTGGAGTTAATCATTAACAACGGGTTCTCCGAACTGAGAAAATTTTAATAACCGGTTCTACCGAATAGGTACGAATAGGCTGCATCCCACCTCTGGACACGACGCAACAGAGGGTGTTTCAGATACAGGGTCCTTGCCCTCCCCACCATTTCTAGGTTATCCAGAATCCATCATGTTTGGACATCCAGTGGTACCACTGTAACAGCGCAGGACTGTGGTTCAGCCTCATTTGGAATACTGTGTGCAGTTCTGGTGATGAGTGGCTCTAACTAAAATGCTGCAGAGCTGGAGAAAGTGCAGAGGAAAGCACCCACGAGGAGGAGGGAGTTGGAGCACCTTCCCTATAAGGAAAGGCTGAAGAGTCTGAGCGGTATCATGGTAGGAAAAAAACCAAGGAAGGGGCATGAGGTTTATAAAACTATGCATTGAAAGGAGACAGTGGATAGAGAGAACTTTTTCATCCTCCCATAGTACTAGAACTCAGGACACCAAATGTTCATCAAATGATGTTGATGACAGTACATTCAGGGCAGACAAAATGAAGCATCGCAATTTAAAAAGGATATTGACAAGCTGGAACAGGTCCAGAAGAGGGCAATCAAAATGGTCAAAGGTCTGGAATGCATGCCCTATGAGGCAAGGGCGGAGTGAGGGGGAACTGTGCCCAGGGCACTCGTGTGCTCTGCACCCTTGCCCCACCCCCGCCTGCTCCCTGCCATGCCCCCGGAACATCCCCGCCCCGTAGGGGTGCCCCCCGGTGCCTTGTACACCCCCTGTCCCCTTGGTGCTATGCCACTGCTACGAGGAGAGACTTAGGAAGCTGAGTATGTTTAGTTTGGTAAAGAGAAGGTGGTGACATGATAGCCATGTTTAGATATTTGAAGGGATGTCATGTTGGTGAGGGAGCAAGCTTGTTTTCAGCTGCTCCAGAGACTAGGGCCAGGAGTAATGGGTTCAAGATGAAGGAAAAGAGATTCCACCTAAACATCAGGAGAAACTTCCTGACGGTCAGAGTTGTTCACAGTGGAATGCACTAGCTCAGAGTGTGGTGGAGTCTCCTCTAGAGGCTTTGAAAGTGTCAGGGTCCCCCTCCAGAGTACCGTGGGGGAGCCCTGATGCCTTCCCTCCAAACCCTACCCGGGGTTCTTGTTCCCGGCCTCACCCCTGTTCTAGGGAGGGGTGGTCAAACAGTGGGGCCTAAACCCCCTCAGGGCCCGCCTGGCCTCTCCACACAGTTCCCCTGGGAGAGCCTGTTCCTCCCACAGGACTCCCCTTTGTTTCCCCGAGGGAGCTTGTTTGCTCCACAAGTCTCCCTGTCACAGAACGGGGGGGCCTGTTCTCTCCACAGGCCTCCCCCACTCCCCTCCTGTCCCTCAGCTGGCCCTTCCCAACCTCTCCTTCTCCTTCCGCTCTCCAGCCCCTCTCTGCACACCCTTCCTTCTGTCTCCTGTCCCACAACTCTCCCAGCTGCTGCTGTTCTTCTCCTTTTATCCCCTCGCCGCCTCCCACACTCCTTAAAGGGCCCTCTCCTTGCCGGCTCTGCCTTCCTCCAGACCTCCGGGCCCGCCCTGTCATGCCGGACGAGCCCGGGAGGGCCGCATCGCCGGCGCCGTCGGTGGGCCGAGCCGCGAAAGTCCCGCGAGGCTCCCTCCTGGGGAGCGGCCGGCCAGCAAGTCCCTCGGCGGCAGCGCCGAAGCGCGGCGGGGCGTCGCTCCCTCGTCGCCGGGGCGAGCCCGTCCAGCCGTCCCCGGTCGCTGCCTCCCCCTCCGAGCCAGGACTGGCCGCATGGAGGCTTAGTACGGCGGGCGGGCCGGAGCCCGCCGGAGCGTCCAGCGCCGCGCCGCCGGAGGGCTCTCCCGCCCTGACTGTCTGCCGCCGCCCGAAGCCCTCGGCCGCCCAATCCAGCCGCTGGGGAGGCGTTGGGCGTGGCGGCGAGGCGGCCGTCGAGTCCGTGGCCAGCGGCGGCGGTAAGTCCGGGAGGGGGGGGCTCGCCGCTCCCGGACAGAAAGAGAGGCTGGATGGTCATCTGTCAGGAGTGCTTTCATTATGTGTTCCTACATTGCAGGGGGTTGGACTTGATGACCCCTGTGGTCTCTTCCAACTCTATGCTTTTGAGTACTTATTTACGCAATGTGTTATTAAAATGTGGTTTCAAAAGGGGACCAGGCAGTTATAGTGATCAAAGGGAGCTTCATAATCAGAATCAGTCAACCTCTGAATCTGCTGTTTCTGCACACACACGGAAACGCCCCTCCACCGGCATGAATTGTGCCCATGGAGGCTCAAAGACTGCTTGTACAGCAACTTGCGAGCAGCCCCGACTTTCTCCCCAGACGGAGAGGAAGGGAAGAAGTTTGTCAGCTGCTTTGAGACTCCTTACAGGGGGGAAAGGTGGGATATAAATCCAAACTCTTCTTTTAAAAGTTGTACATGCATTTTAACCTCTTTTCTGTCTTTCGAAAAGAAAAAAATATATTTCTGCACAAATACGTTACTTGTGTTTAATTGCACTGAGCTGGCAGCTCTGACTCTCCTAGGAGTTGCCTATACAAAATGTGGGGTTTTTAAATGTGGCCTTTGGGGGCCCCGCCCCCAACATAATGGAAGTCCACCTGCTTTTCCATCATCTCCTCCCTTGTTTGCCTGCAAAATAAATGCTAATCACAATCTCGAAACAACAAATGCACCTTTCAAATATTTAAACAATTTTGTCTTCATTGTATCACATGGATAAAAAACCCACTTTAGAATGGCTTCAGCACAAAATCCTGCCACTTTTGGTGCAAAAGTTTCACCTTCTCGACAAAGGGTATGTCATCTCTGGCCCTCTGTGCCCAAGAACAGCCCACCCCGATTTCTTACTTAAGTTGTCTAGTTTGGTTGTTTTTCGACCTGGGAAGTTTAGCCTCATTCAAGTTTTCTGTCACAAAAGCTTGTGGGCATGGACTGTTTTTAAATGTCTCTTTTAGGTCACTTGTCTCATCGTTAACACAATAACTCCAGAGGGGTAGCCCTGTGAGTCTGCGGCCGCAAAATTAGGCACACATTCAGTGGGACCTTAAATTCTAACAACATTTATTTCAGAGAAAGTGTTCAAATGAACACAGCCGCAAGTTACCTGTGTGCTTTGGTTTATACCAGACTCCGGACATTCTTCCCTGGCTTGGCAGCAAAAGGTAGGATATTTCTCACGCGTTTTATAGAAGACGGATCCGCTGAAGTCAGTGTAGTTGTAGAATCCACAGCACTGCAGCTAGAACAGAGATCGGTCTCATTAGTGGCTCCCATTTTATGTTACCTGCACAGGTGAGTCTGGAAGCACCGCATAAACATGTTGCGTTCCCACTAGATAACTCTTCCCTGCTGCTGATTAGCAGAGGTGTATCTAGGGGAAATGTACCCTGGTGCAAAAACTGAGCCCCCCGTCCTGATATAAATTCATTGGTTATCTGGAGGGGCGGGGAGGAGGGGCGCAGTTGGAGATGCACAAAGTATTGAAGACCGGCTTAACAGTTGAATTATATGCACTTGTTGGTGGCCTCAAACAAAGGTCTGTGGAATATCTCTGTCTTGCAGGTCCTGTGGAACTGGTTAAGGTCCTGCAGGGCCCAGATGTTACCCAACAGAGAGTTCCACCAGGGCCGAAAAGGACACTTGGTTGGCCTCAGCCTCAGGTCAAGGCTAGCCAAATGTCTGTGGGCCAGGGACTGCCAGTAGATTGCTGTTAGAGGACCAACATGCCCTCTGAGGGTGATTTGGAGAGATGCGGTTTGAAGAAATGCCGGCCCCAGGAAGCTCAGGGCCTCAAAAGTTGAAACCAAAACCTTGAACATGATCCGGAATGCCACTGGCCACCAACGCTGTTGGTGTAATATTGGTGTTGCACGCTCTTTCACACTTGCCCTGATGAGGAGTCTTGCCGATGCATTCTGGACCAATTTTAAGTTCCAGATTAGTCTCAAGGGCAGACCTGTGCCCAGCGAGTTACGGTCATCCAGCCTGGAATGACCATTGCACGGATCACTGTGGTTAGGTCTGAATGGGAAAGGTAAGGGGCCAACTGTCTGGCCTATTGCAGATGAAAAAGATCACTCTGGCTGTATGTGCAACCTGGACATCCATAGACAAGGAGGACTCTAAGGCAGTGATGGTGAACCCCCCACCAACAGCAGGAAAAGCTGAGTGTCACCGGCATATTGATGGCAACTTAGCCCAAAGGTCCAAACAAGATGTGCCGGGGCCGCATGTAGATATTAAATAGCATCATCTCTGTAGAACACATAATAAAGTCTTGCGTCTGAATGATGATTCTTTATTCTTCGACTTGCTTCCATCCGGTGAAATGTCTTCAATATGTGAATCAGTGTAATCATAGAATCCTAGAGTTGGCAGAGACCCTAAGGGCCATCAAGTCCAACCCCCTGCCATGCAGGAAGACACAATCAAAGAACTCCTGACAGATGGCCATCCAGCCTCTCCTTAAAAACCTCCAAAGAAGGAGACTTCGCCACCCTCTGACGTAGTGCATTCCACTGTCCAACAGCCCTGACCATCAGGAGGTTTTTCGTGATGTTTAGGCGGGATCTCTTTTCCAGCACACACATATAGATACAATGGAAGAGGCTGTATTAGTTATGGATTGCCATCTGTTGTTTTATCTATTGTTTAACTGGTTGTGTTCATTGTTATGTTTATAAAGTACAAATCAAGATCAAGAGTACATTCGAAACGCAGATATATTGATATTTATTGGGGTTTTATAGTGTATTATAGAAAATTTTTGTACACCGCCCAGAACCCTTTGGGGTTGGGCGGCATATCAAGCCAAGTAAATGACAGATAGACAGACAGACAGACAGACAGACAGACAGACAGACAGACAAGCTGCAGGTTCCCAGCTCTGGCTCTGTTTCATGATCTTTCTCAATGTATGCTTATTCGATAAAACAATAAAATCAACAACAACAACAACCTTTATTTGGTATTTAAAATAGATTCTAAAGCGTTGCCAGACATTTTTGAAATACAAATCAAGAGTACATTCAAAACGCAGACAGGAAGACTGTATATAGCAGTATACATTACTTAGAAAGTTCTGTCACTTCTAAAAGAAATTTTGCTACTTTTTTCAAGAGCATGACATCTGTATTGTTTAACAGAAGCTCCACAACAGAACAGTCAGAGTCTCTTTCAGATTTGTCTAGGGCCAGCCTGGGAGAGAAATTCCTAATGCTCACATATCTCGGACAGTAAAGAATAATGTTAGCAAGTCTCTCCACTTGGTTTTAACAGACTGGACAAACCCGATCCTGGAGAGGGATGGATAAGTAATGACCCTTTGTAATGGCCGATGGGAAGGTATTGGATCTGGCCCTTGTGATAATCCATCTCTGTTGGGGTTCAGTTAATAATTCAAGATATTTGGCTATGTGCCCCTGTTCTGGTATTATTCCGACAGAGAGGGGTGTGCATGATTTATTTGCTTGCCCCAACAAGATATGTAATATTCCTGTTCCTAAAGTCTGCTTTTTTTAAGGTTCGGAAAATCTCTCTGGGTGTCAGCATACAGAGATCTTCAAATAATAAACCTATTGAGTAAATTTTTGATTTGAGAAGTTGATACCATTCGGAGGCAAATAGTTCTGGACGCGCATTGTATATTAAACTGCGCACATCAGAGTTAAAACATAATTTGATCCAATACTTGAATGTATTCAGCCATGCTCTTGTTTCAAGTAGGTTCTGACCAGTTTCTAAGCATAGTACAGCATATGGTACAGAGTGCGGTAATCCGAATATTTTATAGAGGAAGCCAGATTGTATTCTTTCAACGGAATTGTTCCATGCAGTTATCCATAAAGGAACGCCATAGAAAAGTTGCTGAACTACCTTGGAGTTGAAAACCTTTAGAGCTGCTGGGACATATCCCCTTCCCCTGGTGTGAAAAAACTTTACCACTGCTGAAGCAGTGTGATAACTCCCTTTTACAGCAATATCTCTATGTCTGGCCCATGTGGCTTTATGATGGAAGGTTAGGCCTAGATATTTAAAGGACTTGGAGTGTTCTGTTGGGGTGAGCCAGCGAACCTCGTAGGGTCTCAGAAAGTGCATGGGAACGCCTGTGCCATCTGTTGCCCCTCGGGCAAGCAGACTCACCGATCACAAGACCCCATGACTCACAGGTCACGAGGTGTCCTGGACAAAGGGACAAAAGGTGCATACCCCCAGGTATGGATTAGGCCCAGACAAGAGCGTTTCCTCCCGCATGTACGCAGCCCCTATGACTCATGTATTGCCCGATATTCTCCCGCTCTCCCGCCTTCCAACCCGCCTCCCGAAAACCCTAATAAAAGGTGCCAGGGACCGCTAGCTCGGCAGATTAGCTGCTGGCTTCTCTCCACCGGATGATATTGCTGCGTCTCGTCTCTTCATTGCGTCGCCCGTGACGACTTCAGTGTTCGACCTTAACCCCATTAATAAGCCATCTAGAAGGCTTAAATACATTAGAAAAGATGACAATTTTTGATTTTTCTGGGTTTAAGGACAGGAAATTAGCTGTACAGTACTCCATAGTTTTTCTAAGGAGCCTTTTAAGGCCCACTTCAGATCTAGAGATCAGTATCACGTCATCAGCATAAAGTAGGAGTGGTATGGGTTTGTTTGAAAGAACTGGGCTGTGTCCGTTAGCATCTGACAACACATGTACCAAATCATTAATGAATAAGTTAAATAAGACTGGGGCCAATAACACAGCCTTGCTTAACACCTGTCACGACGGGAATCTTAGGAGTTAGGTCTCCAGAGTTTGTACATTTTATCTGGCAGGTTGTGTTTGAGTAGAGAGATTTAATAAGTAGTAACAATCTAACATCGATCCCCATCTCTGTTAACTTAAGCCACAGCAAGTCTCTTACAACTGAGTCAAAGGCACTTTTCTGGTCCAGAACACTAAAATCACTAATACACATATTCTGTTTCCTTTCCTGGTCCACTGCCATTCTGTTTGCGGCCAGCTCAGACTGGGACTGCTGCCAAATGGCTCTTGTGCCGCTTGCTCTGCTCCCTTCAAAAGTCGGGCTGCCTCTCCCTCTCACCCAGCCACTCGACGCTTGGCTGTTGCCCGCCTGCCTCTAGCAGTGAAATGTTAGGAAATAACTGGAAAACATCCATTCTCGACCAGAGTAGAGTTTGCTAGGCCAAGAAGGTGCTTAGGAAGAAGAAGAAGAAGAAGAAGAGTTTGGATTTATATCCCCGCCCTTCTCTCCTACAGGAGACTCAAAGGGGCTGACAATCTCCTTGCCCTTCCCCCCTCACAACAAACACCCTGTGAGGTGGGTGGGGCTGAGAGAGCTCCAAGAAGCTGTGACTAGCCCAAGGTCACCCAGCTGGCGTGTGTGGGAGTGTACAGGCTAATCTGAATTCCCCAGATAAGCCTCCATAGCTCAGGCGGCAGAGCGGAGAATCAAACCCGGTTCCTCCAGATTAGATACACGAGCTCTTAACCTCCTACGCCACTGCTCTCCCTGCTTCTCTGAGGCCCTTTCCGCACGGGCCTAATACGGCGCCCTGGGGACGGCAAAAACGCCATCCCCAGGGAGCCGTTCGCACAGGAGGCGCAGCTGCTTCGCAGCCGCACCGCCCGAGCGGTGCGAAGCTGCCGTTTTCCTGCCTTGCATCCCGAGCGAGGTTTACGGAAAACGGCGGTGCCTTCCCTCCCCCCATGCCTAGTCAACCTACCTGCTCTGCGGCCCTCTGGCGTGTTGCTGAGGCCTGGGGACACGCCCCCTCTGCCCTGCGACTCCGGAGCGGTCGCGCAGGGCAGGGAGGCGTGTCCCCTGGCCTCGGCGACGTGCCGGAGGGCCGCAGAGCAGGTAGGTCGACCGGACGACGGCGCAGCATAGCGCCGTCGTCCCGGTAGGTTCTAGGACCGTTCATGCGAAGGGTCCCAGAGGGGTTGGGTCAGCGTCATGTATGCCGACCCAACCCCTACCGTGGCCGTGCGGAAACGGCCTGAGATTGAGAAAGCTCTCCCCGCACCATTGAGCCAGCAATGATTGGTGGTAAACTTACAGAAGGAAAGACCTGGCGGCACAATTTTGTTGCAATGTCTGTTTCAGTAAGGTCATCTCTTTTTTCCCCTCTAAATCAGACTGCCAGGCAGAGGCATATCTAGGGAAAATCTAGCCTGGTGCAAAATCTTTTCCGCCCCCTCCCCCCCTCCCAATATGTCACTTCATTTACCTCTTTCATTGTGGCATCCCAAATGGCTGTGATGTCCTTTTCTGTTCCATAGTCCTCTTTCAAAGTCTTCAAGGCCCACTCCTTCAAATGGGTAACAAACATATCTGCCTAGATCCAAGAAACAGGTGAGTAAGTAACGAATTTTTTTTTCAGGATGTTACCTCCCATTTCCTATTTCTGGCTGTCATGTCTCAGGGAGAAAGACAGGTTAGCAAAAAGGCACTGAAATATATAAGAAAAGGCAAAGTTTTTTTTTAAAGCCATTCCAAAACAATACCAGAGTTAGTGTGCAACTATCCCTGCACCCACCTCACAGGGCAAATATTCCAAAATTTATGTACATATTACGGGAACTAAACCTGCAGAAAGTGACAGCGTACTTTGTTTTTACTCCTGTTTCAGTTTTGATCGTAAAGATTGCATTCTGCAAAGCATATAGATTGCTGGGGTGCTGTGTGGTTTCCGGGCTGTATGGCCGTGTTCTAGTAGCATTTTCTCCTGACGTTCCGCCTGCATCTATGGCTGGCATCTTCAGAGGATCTGATCCTCTGAAGATGCCAGCCACAGATGCAGGTGAAACGTCAGGAGAAAATGCTACTAGAACACAGCCATACAGCCCGGAAACCACACAACACCCCAGTGATTTTGGCCATGAAAGCCTTCGACAATACATATATAGATTGCATTCTTCTAAGTATCTTCTTAGTATTTCTTGGTTTTCAAACGTGGAGCAAAAGATACAATCTTTTGGTTGTTCTATTGATTTTTTTTAATTGTTCAAAAGGATCTAATTTTCAAACTACTAAAACAAAGAATGTTAGATCTGGAACTCCAAAGAACCTTTTTGAAACTGAATTGAAACTGATCACTCAATGTGGAATGATGGCACAATATGTTCATAACTTAGACAGCCGTTTGCACTGTAGATTGTTTATGCTCGACAGATTTAATGCTGTTCCTTCTAAAGATTTAGTAGGAAGATATCAAGGAATTCCAGCAGCAGTGAATTCCAACAGCAGCTGCCCATGTTCTTCACGCAATGCATGATTGGTGTTTGGAATATGCTGCCACAGGAGGTGGTGATGGCCACTTACCTGGATAGCTTTAAAAGGGGCTTGGGCAGATTTATGGAGGAGAAGTCGATCTGTGGCTACCAATCTTGATCCGCCTTGATCTGAGATTGCAAATGCCTTAGCAGACCAGGTGCTTGGAAGCAGCAGCAGCAGAAGGCCATTGCTTTCACATCCTGCATGTGAGCTCCCAAAGGCACCTGGTGGGCCACTGTGAGTAGCAGAGTGCTGGATTAGATGGACTCTGGTCTGATCCAGCAGGCTCTTTCCTATGCTCTTATGTGCCCATGTTCCAACGAGTCATGTGACACAATCCAGCATATTTTACTGGAATGCCATTTTCACACTAATGCTCGTAGATTACATCTCTCTCCCCTTCTTAAATCAAGGAACTTAATGTCTAATGAAAACATTATACACCTCCTTCTGAGTGTTACTTTACTGTTCAAGTAAAGTTACTTTACTGTTCAGGTTTGGAGGGAAAATCAGGTGCGATGCCTGAACCAGTATGTTCCATATGCATTAGAAGAAGAAGAGAAGAAGAGTTTGGAGTTATACCCCCCTTTCTTTCCTGTAAGGAGACTCAAAGGTATTTCCAATCTCCCCCCCCCCCCGCCCTCAACAAACACCCTGTGAGGTGGGTGGGGCTGAGAGAGCTCCAAAGACCTGTGACTATCCCAAAGTCACCCAGCTGGTACGTGTTAGAGTGCACAAGCTAATCTGGTTCACCAGATAAGCATCCACAGCTCAAGTGGAAGAGCGGGGAATCAAACCCGGTTCTCCAGATTAGAGTGCACCTGCTCTTAACCACTACCCCTCGGTGGCTCTCAAGAAACCTTTCTTGTTGAAAACCATCTCCCGCTCCAGGCGGTCTGCTGGGTTTTATTGTCCACAATGGCTCTGTGTTCCTTCCTAGCTACTGCATCCTGCTCTCATTCCCTCCCAGTCAAAGAGTTTTTAAGTGCTTTCATAAGCAAGGTACCTGTGAAGCCAAGAGCACAGAAATTATGTCATGTTGCCTCACACGCAACTGTGTTGGCATTCCCAGTCAGAGCAGGTCTCATTGCAAAATCTGGATTGCGGAAGCTACCAACCGTTGCTCCGGGACCCATGAGGACATTCACTTACCACAGAAGAGAACGCCAGAAGCACAGCAGCCCCCACCACTTCTGCTATGAAAAGGACCAGTATGACCACAAAGAACTGGGAACAGAGAGAGAGAGAGAGAGAGAGAGAGAGAGGCGGGGGGAGAGAGAGAGGGAGAGAATGCAGATTAGATTCAAGCCCAGGAGAACCTGAGAGTCACTGGTGTGCTCAGCATATGACTGTTGTTTTTCTATATAAATTAGCTTACTAGCTATAGAGCAGGGGACTGCAACCTGTGGCTCTCCAGATGTTCATGGACTACAATTGGCCATGCTGGCAGGGGCTGATGGGAATTGTAGTCCATGAACATCTGGAGAACCACAGGTTGCAAACCCCTGCTATACAGGGAGGGTTACATGGAGTTAAAATAAGAAATTCTTTCTTTCCTGTTACACATCTACATTACTGCACGTCCTACCTACCTGGTGTCTCTCCCCTCGTGGTTCCTTACGCGCTTTCTGCTCTAAAACAACAACAACAAAGAAACAGCTGTGCTTGCTTGGTCTTTTGCTTCACATGAAAATCAACAGGATGGTGTCTCAGCGCAAACCAACCCCCTTGTCCAGGAATTTGTTTACTGCGAAGCACCTTAGGGTATGCACACCCACAGTTCCCTGGGAGCCCACCCACTGACTTGGAGATCTCAGGGTCCCGGGATTTTATCGTACTAAGCACCAGTGACCTTGAATTGGAAGCCAACTTTCACACCACATTATCACTTGCCCTTTTGCCCACACCAACTCCATCTCGGAATTTGGAGTTTTTCCACCCCGCCACTCATTAACTATCGCTCCCTGTTGCTTCTGTTGTTTGTTTTCTTACTCCTAGCTTTAAATCTACTGTGCTCTTTGTGTTATCGCTCTCGGTTTGCATGAGGTAGTCCAGGCGCTCTATCCCCTCTTTTAAAATTGCACAGCGCTGGATGCTCTAGGCCAGTGTTTCCCAACCTTTTCAAGGTCAGGGTACCCTTGACCTCACTCTTCATATCTCACGGTACCCCTGTCAGCTAATTCCCTCTATCCACCTCCCATTGCTCCCCTTCTGCTTAAGCCACTGACCTCCCACCTTCCCAGGGTGAAGGGAAGCACTGGGGGTGGTGGTGGCTGCTGACCTTGTGGCAGGCCCTCCCCCATGGGCCAGCTCCATGTCCTTGCTGGCGCTGGGGGGAGACACCACAAAAATGAGGGGGGCGGGCGGTAGTGTTGCCGCGTTACCCCTGGGACATGCTCACGGCATCCCAGGGTACCATAGTATCCTGGTTGAGAATGGCTGCTCTAGGCTCTGCTTTCGCCCAAATTTAATCCAAGGACCCGATGAAGAAGAAGAAGAAGAAGAAGAAGAAGAAGAAGAAGAAGAAGAAGAAGAAGAAGAAGAAGAAGAAGAAGAAGAAGAAGAAGAGGAGGAGGAGGAGGAGGAGGAGGAGGAGGAGGAGGAGGTTGGATTTATATCCCCCCTTTCTCTCCTGAAAGGGAGAGACCTCAGCAAGGGAGCTTACAATTCTGCACCCCTTCCCCCCTCACAACCGAAACACCCTGTGAGGTAGGTGGGGCTGAGAGAGCTCCGAGAAGCTGTGACTAGCCCAAGGTCACCCAGCTGGCGTGTGTGGGAGTGTACAGGCTAATCTGAATTCCCCAGATAAGCCTCCACAGCTCAGGCGGCAGAGCGGGGAATCAAACCTGGTTCCTCCAGATGAGATACACGAGCTCTTAACCTCCTACGCCACTGCTGTTATCGGACTCTGATTGAAGCCATGCAGGAAGATTTCCTTGAGATGTCCGCGAGCTGACGACAGAAAAATGACTTTTCCAGGGTCCCCGTTTGTGGCCAGATCCTGCGGAACCCAATTCTTCCGAAGAACTTTCTAGTGCCGCTTTGCACCTTGAGCTTTATTCTTACAGTGACTGAGTCTGACCGAAAGGCGCTTAATGGGAAGCCCCAGGCTTCGATGCGAAAGTGGGGAACCTATTTACATTCTACCCGGTAGTGGGAGGGTAAACGATGTCGTGGAAGAATGATGCCTCACCTTGGGTTGGAGAAGCGTAAAAGGGGGGAGCTGTTGCCATTGATGCCTGGATTGTGACGCCCCACTGATAGATGGCTGACAGTCCTGCGCCTGTATGGCGGATACTGACCCGCCAGCTCACTTGGACTCTCCTGGCTGGAATTTTGCGCTGTGCCAACATGAGAGTTTTACTGTGACAAACCGCCGCCAGCAGATGACTGCCTCCGCACCTCCGCCTTTCTGTTTGCCGTAGCTTCCCTCCTGAGTTCTTGTTGGACTTGTATTTACTCTGCCTCATCCTCTTCTCTGGATCTCCTAAGTTTTGCAATCTTCCCCAGCCTCAGAGCACCTCGATTAACACCCCAACCTCGATCCCCAGCGTTCGAGTCAAATAAAAGCGCCTTGCCTACCTCCCTCCTTTTGTTAAAGAGCCGGTCGCCTAATGCCACTCAGCCCCATTAGGTTTCATATTTTGTTTTATGTTATTGTCCCTGGAACTACTACCTATTAATGTACGTATTGTGTGTATCTCTTCTGTGCTTGCTTGAAAGTCCAGACCCTACATGTATTGGTTCTGGACATCCAGGCCCTGGATACATCCAAGGCCTGAATGCCCAGAAAAGGGGGGACTGTTACTGCCAGGAAAATATAAAAAATATTTTCCTAAGCCTATCGCCAGACTGCACTGGCTAAGGACCAGAGCAAAGAGACCAGTGTTACCCAGAACTCCCCATAAGGATACATATACATGGTTCTGCCAAGGTTTCAGATGTCTCTCTCCCTGATTTTGTTTTGAAAAACTTATGGTAAGCTCTCCAGTGTTAGATTTATTATTTGCTTAATGTTTATGTTGGTGTCAACTGCAGAACTCAGCTAGGTTTTCTAACTGATTTAAGATTTAGCAATGTTTAGGATACTAAAAATGTTATTTTAGATAGATAGATAGATATGAATATATTAGTAAGTCACATTAGTTTATAATAGTTAACACTGGAACTCAAGGAACTTGGTCTTGGAATTCAGTTTAGACCAACACCCAGCCAAATCCCCTTAGCAAAGACAACAGACCATCTTGGAATTGCAAATCAAATTTGATGACAGCAAGCCAGATGCCCCAGCCATTGGAGAACATGTCTGCACCATCATTGGACCATTTGAACTTTCTTTTGTTGTGGAACTGAGGCGCGGGAGCCTCAGGACAAAACTCAAGGAAGCGGCCCATCTGATAACCAGATACCTGGGTTCATTAACAGCCTCACCCAGTTTTATGAATGGACACTCTTCACTCCCTGTTTCTGCGCTATCGTAAAGTCTCGCAGGAAGACACCTGACAGCAAGATCCCAGAGTCCCATTCACAAAGTTGTAACTGTACCTCTCTTTTATGTGTTGATGTTTCTTTATTGTTACTGCCCCCTTGCCCTCTTTTTGATCTTCGTGTATAAAAGGTCCTGCGCTTGGCTACTGCGGCGCGGTCCCTTGCCTGAGCTGTATCAATCACTTTCGAATAAAGATATTCTGTTTTCGAAGAACACGGGCTTCCTGCACCTCACTACGTTGTCTGAACAAAATCGCTTAATGTTACCCGAGCAGCAGCGGTAACATTGTGACGGACACTCGCCAGTACGGACATTGTGACAGACACTCGCCAATACGGACATTGTGACGGACACTCGCCAATACGGACATTGTGACGGACAATCGCAAATACGGACATTGTGACGGACACTCGCAAATACAGACATTGTGATGGACACTCGCAAATACAGACATTGTGACGGACACTCGCAAATACGGACATTGTGACGGACACTCCCAAATATGGACATTGTGATGGACACTCGCAAAAACTTGGGGAGGGGGGTTGAGGAGGGGGGAACCTCAGAAGGGTATACCGCCAGGCAGTCCACCATCCAAAGTTGCCATTTTCTCCAGGGGAACTGATATCTGTTTCATGAAGACTAGCTGTAATTCTTTAGAGCACTTACCATCATCAGCAGACATTTGCTTTCTTTCATGGCCCCCCAGCATCCCATAAAGCCCACCAGGAGCAGGAAGGAGCCCACCGCGATGCACAGATAAGCCACGTGGACCAACTGCATCATTTGTGGAGCTGCCATGTCCAGGACCTTCACAAAGGAGGCGCTGTCCAACTTCACCCAGATGCCGATTCCCAGCACTGCCAGACCCCCCAGCTGGGCAGAAAAAAGGGAGAACAGAAAATGGCATCTCTTTACAAGGAAGTTCAAATGCTTCTACACAACGTTGGGTTTAGACATTCACAAAATTATTTCCCACAGCCTTTTTCTTACTGTTGCCTCACTTTTGAGGGTGAAACTACATCTTATGCTGAAAGACGGGCATTTCCTGAATTGAGAGGAGGAAACTGCACACATTGCCTTGAGCCCACTGGAGGAAGGGAAGGATAAAAATGAGACAGGCAGACAATCTGCTGGTTACTGTGCAGGGAAGAAGAAGAGTTTGGATGTATATCCCCCCTTTCTCTCCTGTAGGAGACTCAAAGGGGCTTACAATCTCCTTGCCCTTCCCCCCTCACAACAAACACCCTGTGAGGTGGGTGGGGCTGAGAGAGCTCCGAGAAGGTGTGACTAGCCCAAGGTCACCCAGCTGGCATGTGTGGGAGTGTACAGGCTAATCTGAATTCCCCAGATAAGCCTCCACAGCTCAGGTGGCAGGCGGCAGAACCCAAATTGCGACGAGTTCTGACTCTTGCCAGGTGCAATATCCTCCCTTCAGCTACCACTCAGGGTAGAATACAGAAAGTGCCCTTTAATGAAAGACTTTGTCCCCGCAGCTCAGCTTATGAAGAATCGATCCAACACGTGATATTACATTGCCTGTTACATAGCTTAGCTAGAAATAAATATCTAGACCCGTGGTTAAAAAACCCCATTGATAATACTGATTGATCAATTGTGGTAACTATGTTGGATTGTGGATCTGTAAGAGTATTGGAAGCGTTGGCTAACTTTTTGTGCTCAGTCATAACTGTCTTGGAGATTGTACTTATTACACTGGTGTTGCCATTGTTGCTGTTATATTGCTGTTGTTGTTTAATTATTCATAACAAAGAGTTGTTACCTGTTATGAATGAAGTGCCTATTTTGACTTGGACAAAAGTATTATGAATGGGAATTTAGCTGTGTGTTACACCACAGTAAAATACTTTGAATGAGACCTTAAAATTGCAGTGTTATATTGTGACTAAAAAATAGTGTTTGTTACCTAATACTTGTTGTTAATTATGAAATGATTTTTCTGTACATAATTCTTCTATGAAGCAATAGGTTTGTACAACTTTGGTACAAAGAAATTTTTGTTTATGTTGTTATTCCTATGAAGCAATAGGAAAATACATATATATGAAAATAATTTCCAAGTCAAGCACATGTTTTCATTTATTCTACTATTATCCTGTGGGTCCTGTTTAAATGTAAAAAAACATTAGATATTTCAAAACACATAGCACCATTCAGATTCTAAGGGTGTGAACTCGCTTGTGTTACTAGTTGTTTTAATTATGCCATTAAAGGTTTATATATTAATAATAAAAAACCCTCCAAGGGTCATTGTCAGATGAGAGCTATCTTTACCCCCAGTAAGTGACATGAGTTCGTAAAGTTGCGATTAATTTTTGGCTGAAGATTTTCCTCCCCCTTTCGTCAGCTTTTGAAACTTTGACCTACCAAGAGATGAACGGCAAGTCATGCCACCTCCACGTGCGGTGACTAAATTTGGATTTTCAGAGTCACGCCTAAGGAGCTTTGATCCCTTTATAATGAGACATTTAATTAAACAAAGATTACTGGATACAAGTGCTCGAGCTGATTTTGGCCTACTTAGTACGCTGAGATCAGCTTCTTTATACAAACAACTTCTTTCTCTCCCTTTCACTGTTCTAACATACTTCGACAATCTGCTAATTACTGAGCACAGACAGGCATTTACTAAAGCTGGGGGGGGGGGCATTTTCCAATGGTCAGTAGTGAAGGGCAGCTATAATAGGACTCTGTTTGATTAATGAGTTAGTTCTTGTGACCATAGATCTATGGAAAATTTGGCCCATGTGACCTTTTGGCGCCCAAAGTTTACACCAGAAAGATATCTTGGAAATATCTTATTACTATTGTCAGTAAGATCAGATTTGAATAAACTTGTAATGCTACTTGTGGATAGAAATAAATGGATAACATTGCAGAGGGCAAAGTTTATTGCCGTGGTTGTTAAGACTGAGGGAAAGTTTTCTCGATGCAGGTGCTACTGATGAACAGCTTTAATATGATGAGCCATTTTTGTTATGATATACTTTACTCTGGAAGATATTATGGTATCAATCTTTGTTGCTCTAGACTTTAGACAGTTAGTTAGTGTTGTGATTTTATGATTTGGCGGGCAATCATGCAGAAGCCAGGGGTAGTCAGTTTCTTTAGCCTGGAGGAGCTGGATTCTCCCAGCTAATAATAAGAATAAGAATAAGAATAAGAATAAGAATAGGGAGGAGGAGGAGGAGTTTGGATTTATATCCCCCCTTTCTCTCCTGCAGGAGACTCAAAGGGGCTTACAATCTCCTTGCCCTTCCCCCCTCACAACAAACACCCTGTGAGGTAGGTGGGGCTGAGAGAGCTCCGAGAAGCTGTGGCTAACCCAAGGTCCCCCAGATGGCGTGTGTGGGAGTGCACAGACTAATCTGAATTCCCCAGATAAGCCTCCACAGCTCAGGCGGCAGAGCTGGGAACCAAACCCGGTTCCTCCAGATTAGATACACGAGCTCTTAACCTCCTACGCCACTGCTGCATCTCATTGTCCTATGCAGGGATTTTGGAACATGCACCCTTCCCCCCTCCCTGCTCTCACCCCATTGTTATACTCACGAATATCACCCCGTTGAACACAAACATCACCGTCTTCAGGCAGGAGAAGCAGGTCATCTTGCTGTGTCTGCAGTGGGGAAGAAGCAGTAAACCACATTCTTAGCCTCAGGTAAAGAGACTCCAAGGCCATGATTGGGCTGCCCTGCTGTCTCTAGGACATGGAGTAATGAATTCAAAGCAGTGACATATCAACAGAAAATGGAGTCGGGGGCAAGAATGGAGTTTTCTGCCCTCCTCCCTGGGCAGCCCCTGAGATGAGGAGAGGGGCGGGACTCCGGCAAAGGCCAGGAACCTGTGGGACCCACCTTCCTGACTTGCTCTGCTGCCCCAAGGGGCCACCACCCAGAAGGCATGTGTACATGGCAATGGTGGGGTTGGCACAGCGGTGTCCTTGGGGTGGCCGGCCCAGTGCACTATCCGCAGAGGGGTGGGCCCTTCCTTCCCTGGAAAGCACCAGCAATGTGGGATCCAGGGGGAAGGAGGAGGGGTATGGGGGCAATCCCCCCCTCCACGTGACTAAACAGGCGTTGCCCGGGGACATTTGCCCCCACATATTTTCCTTGGTCTGTATGCCCCTGATTCAAGGTGCAGGAGAAGATATTCCACCCAAACAGTAGAGAGAACTTCCTGACGGTCAGCGCTGTTCAACAGTGGAATTCACTACCTCGGAGAGTGGTGGAGTCTCCTTCTTTGCAGGTTTTTAAAGACAGACTGGATGAACATATGTTGGGAGTGCTTTGATTGTGTGTTCCTGCATGGTAGGGGGTTGGACTAGATGGCCCTTGGGGTCTCTTCCAACTCTATGATACTATGATTCTAGTTCCTGGCCAGCAGCTCTTTCCACAGGTGTGGGGATGGAAGGGTCAGCTCTACTCTCACTCATACAATCTCCCCCCCCACGCCCACCCCAGTCAACCTGCCTTCTCTTTTACCCTCCAGTCATGCTACTGAAAATGTGGGGTGAGAAACCCTCTTTTGCCCAGCGTGCCTTGGCTTCTTTCCCACATTTGACAACCTTCTGTTGTCAAATGTAGGACCCGTCCGCACATGCAGAAACAATGCACTTTCAATCCACTTTCAGTGCACTTTGCAGGTGCATTTTACTGTGCGGAAAAGCAAAATCCACTTGCAAACAATTGTGAAACTGGATTGAAAGTGTATTATTCTGCATGTACGGAAGGGGCCATAGACAGAGATGTAGGGGTGCGTCAGCGGACCCAGTAGAGCCTCAGAAAGTGCACAGGAATGCCTGCGCCATCTGTGCCCTCCTGGGCTCCCACATACGGACATCACGAGATCCCCCTGACTCACAGATCACCAGATGCCTGAGTCATGGGTCACAAGACCCCCAGATGTGGAATTGACCCAGACGGAGACGTTTCTTCCTGCACGTACACTGCCCCTGCAGGCCATGAATTGCGCAACTTTCTCCCGCTCTCCCGCCTTCCCCAAACCCTAATAAAAGGTGCCAGGGACCACAGTACGGCAGATGAGCCAGATCCACGGATCGCGCTAGCCCGTCGCTGGCTTCTCTCCACCGGATGATATCACTGCGTCTCATCTCTTCATTGCGTCACCGTACCGACTTCACAGAGAGGCACTGAGAAGCCAGACAACTCCCTTCTAGGGGATGAGTCAAACCTTTGGACTGCTGCTGGCCCCCCTCTCAAGGGGCTCAGGGGCTCAAAGGCACGGTGCTGTCCAAGAGAACCAGGGCTGAGTACAGGTTCCTTCTATGCCAGGTGAATATTCCTTTTCAATTAGCAACAAAACATTATGCAGAGGAGCAGATAGACCAGTGGTGGCGAACCTATGGCATGGGTGCCAGAGGTGGCACTCAGAGTCCTCTCTGTGGGCACACACAAACAGAGTGCCCCCCCCCCCACATCTAGGCTGGCCTGGGCCGCTGGGCTCGATTGTTAGCATTAAACCTAAGACCTAGTTTTGGGGAAGCAGTGTAGGTAACCCTGTTAAGCGCTGTTAAATCCCGCTGATTTTCATGCGAAGAACTAAAGCATGATCTGGGAGTAAGCTTGGTTTCTGGCAATGGGGCTTGCTCCTGAGTAAACCCTCCTAGGGTCATGATTCACCTGTTGGAAGAGTTGCACAGTTGCTTCAAAGCAAAGCCACCGACTACCACCAAGCTTACTCCCGAGTAACGCACGCCTCGGAGCCAACCATTTTTTCTAAACTAAAACCTCAGTATTCAGGTTAAATTGCCATGTTGGCACTTTGCGATAAATAAGTGGGTTTTGGGTTGCAATTTGGGCACTCAGTCTTGAAAAGGTTCGCCATCACTGAGATAGACACTTCAGAAGATCTTGGAGTGGGGGGGAGTTGTGTTTTCATCTGCAACCAGAGCAATGAAAGACAAAGGGAAAAAAATCTCAATGTGCATGAAAGACTAATAGATTTATAATGACAGAGTTTTATGAGGATCATAAAAATGGTGTTTTAAAGCAATATCTTTTAAGTGGTCTGGTAAGGGTGGATTCATGTGAACTCTTTCGATCTCAGGTGGCTCTGCCACTTGACCAGTGGTGGGATTCAGATAATTTAACAACTGGTTCCGGTGGTAGGAGTCAAATAATTTAACAACTGGTTGTTTACAAGCACCATTTTAACAACCGGTTCTGCCGAAGTGGTGCGAACCGGCTGAATCCCACCACTGCACTTGACCCTTAGAAAGATTCTTACAGGTCTTTGGCCTGCCCAAAATGTAAAAGAAAAAGCAACGGCAAGAATGAAACTAGGAATGGAAAGAACCGGGTCAGCCAAAATCCCACAATTACTTGCCAAAACAAGAGGAAGTGTTACAATAATTGTATTGTGTTAATTACTCATATACTAGTCAGCAATCAATGAACAGAAATTCATATCAAATACACAAGAAATGTTTCTAACACACAGTCCTCATTCATTAGAAGACCATCTTCGCTGCTCCGCATCTTCAATCTGCTCAGCTGGTTTTATCCAGCTTTTACTTACTTTGGTAACGCAGTGAGTGGACTATGGTCTCATCGCGCTTTGACTCATTTTCTCAGTGGACTATGAATGAGTAGAAATGGACTGTGTGTTAGAAACATTTCTTGTGTATTTGATATGAATTTCTGTTCATTGATTGCTGACTAGTATATGAGTAAATAACACAATACAATTATTGTAACGCTTCCTCTTGTTTTGGCAAGTAATTGTGGGGTTTTGGCTGACCCGGTTCTTTCCATTCCTGCCCAAAATGTATTCCGCTCCCTGGCCATGCCTTTCTGTTTATTACTGGAGTGATAGCCATGCTTTTAGTGGTCATCCGTTTTGCAGAGTTTCTGTAAACGTTTAAATGCTGGGCAAAGTAGCCAGTGTGCCCCATTCTGCCCTATAGTGGTTGTAGAGGCATTTTGTACTTCTGAATATGTAGTTCTCTTTTATAATGCTATCAATTCAAAGTTGTTATTTTTCTCCCTTTGTCTCATTTGTTAAGGTAATCATGATTAAATTGGAACTTGGCACATAGAAGGAACGGGGCAAGAGACGGCCGATCAACAGCAAGCAGCAAAATTATATGTCGAGCTTCAGCACTGTCATTCCCACTGTGCACTCTCACAGTTGGTCCAGAAAACATGTGCTGGTCCATGCCAGTCTCCTTTTTCTTGTCAGTATTTTAGGGGTTATAGCAGTGATAGCGAACCTTTTTGAGACCGAACCTTTTCGAGACCGAATGCCCAAACTGCAACCCAAAACTGTGAGCACAGGAAAGAAAAATTACTTTATTAAAGTATAAAAAAGTCTCTGAAATCAGCCTCCATAAGCTGCAAAGCGTGAGGCCACGTAGGCTTTTGCACATGGCCCTTCCAGACTCTGGCCTAATGGAATTCATAGTTGTAGCAAAGACCCCTTTGTCCTAAATCACACCTACAGGAATGTAGGCATCCCCATGATAAAGAAAAGTGTTTCTTTTCTGTCTTGAGAAGTTCCCTCCCTGGCACCATAAGTCTGAACCATTCTGGTACAAACCAGAGAAATTGTCAGCAGTTAGTTTCTTTGTTTAAACAAGCGGGGCAATAAAGGCACATACTTGATAAGACAATGAAAACAGGGCGTCAGTATGTGTGAATTATAGTACGTCATTCAACAATGTATCTATATATCTGGATGTTTTGGGAACATTAAGAACATCTCCTGACTGATTGATTGTTTTAATTATGTTGTAACTCTTTCCCAATGTGTCAACTATTTCTCTTTTGATGTACCCTGCTTTTATCCTATATAACCCCTTGATTTTGGCCAGTTGGGTGTGATTCTCCTGATGCTAGCAGAGCCCTCGTTGGGTTGAATAAAATTATTTCTTTAATTTTATTCTGTGGTCAGTCTAGCTTATTAGCCTCTGGGTCTGTACCCCGCTTCTGTGGTAACAAAACCCACGTATTTATTGCAAAGTGCCAATACAGCAATTTAACCTGAATACTGAGATTTTAGTTTAGGAAAAAAAGGTTGGCTCCGCTCTGCACCTCTCTAGCATCTCCTCCTCCTCTGCCTCTGCCCCCACCTCGGGCAGCAGCCACCCGGAGCACAGGCACCAGGCCCGCCAGTCGAGTCCTCCCTGCTCACCGTGGTGTGCGCATGTCGTGCCCAGCAGCCCAGACAAGCCTAGATATGGGGGGGGGGGCGATTTTCTGCCCCCCCACGATGAACTCTGTGTGTGCGTGCCCACAGAGAGGGCTCTGAGTGCCACCTCTGGCACGCGTGCCATAGGTTCGCCATCACTGGTGTCATGGAAGATGCTATCACTACAGTAAAGGGAAGTCACATATGACTGTGAAAAGCATCTTTGCCTTTTGATCTCCGGGAGGGAGGACAGGAAACTATGCAGAGGTGCTAGGATGAAACTTCAAAGGCCTAAGTTACCTCGTGGCCTGAACAGAGTTTTCCTGAGAAGGGGAAAACAAAGGTTTTTGAATTCCATCTTGAGACGTGGTCAGAGAAGCACCTCTGGGCCATGGGTTCCCGGAATGGGGACAAAGAACCAAAAGGAATGTAACCAGTTGAGCAATCTCTTACTGCATTTATGTTTTATTTCTTTGTTTTGAACTTTTACAATAAATCCTTGAACAATCAGCTGGGCTGGAGTCATTAGGAGGGAAAAGAACCCAAGACCGAGGTGAGATAAGAGTGGCTCTCCCAAGCTTAATCTCAGCCTCAGTTGTCATAACTGGGTTATAGGATCATGCCAACACATGGCTCAGACAGGGCCAGATGCAGCCAAACCAAAGCTAAAGCATGCCACTCGCAGTTCCCTGAGGCCAATGAGGGCTTGCAGCGAGAACCTGAAGTGGCCAGAGGATAGCAGCAGATTCAGACAGGTATTTCCCTTGTGCGGCCACTCAGGCTGAGGCTGACCAGCCTGAGATCTGCCTCCGGAACCTGGGTGGGAGACCAGCATTGGTCTGCAGCGTCAGGCTGAATCGCTCAGCCAGTGCAGGGCGGGGGGCGGTTCAGCAGGACGGCAGCCGACAACAGCCACACCCGGGCTCCACTGGGCCCCTTGAAGAAGAAGAAGAAGAAGAAGAAGAAGAAGAAGAAGAAGAAGAGGAGGAGGAGGAGGAGGAGGAGGAGGAGGAGGAGGAGGAGGAGGAGGAGTTTGGATTTATATCCCCCCTTTCTCTCCTGTAAGGAGACTCAAAGGGGCTTACAATCTCCTTGCCCTTCCCCCCTCACAACAAACACCCTGTGAGGTGGGTGGGGCCGAGAGAGCTCCGAGAAGCTGTGACTAGCCCAAGCTCACCCAGCTGGCGTGTGTGGGAGTGCACAGGCTAATCTGAATTCCCCAGATAAGCCTCCACAGCTCAGGTGGAAGCTGGGAATCAAACCCGGTTCCTCCAGATTAGATACACGAGCTCTTAACCTCCGACGCCAGCAGCCCCCTCCTGTCGGCCACCTGCGGCCCTTGTTTTCCTGAGTGCTTAGCTGCACTCAGGCAGCTGTTCCTTTCTCCAAATTGCCGGTCTTTGGTTTCTGGTAAACGTGATACTCCCTTTGGGCCCCTGCAGGAGCCAATCGCATGGCAAGAAGCTTGAAGCAGGACAAATTTTGAAACTCTTTAAAAAAAGTTCTGTGCAGCTGATAGGATCTTTCGGAGCAAAGCAAGGTCATGGGAGACTGAAAACCGCCACCCCACCCCCACCCCTCCGGATGTTGTGAGTTTCCTTGCCATGTTATTGTCCAGCAGGGGATGGGGAATTGCCGGCATCGTCACCACAAAGAGCAAGGAATGCTGTATATGGGTGTGTGTGTGTGTGTGTGTGTGGGGGGGGGAACTGGAATGCTGCTGCTGAGAACAGAATGCAGGGAGGCAGGTAGAATTCCCCTTGTAAAGAATCCGTGGCCTCTCTCTTTCCCGTGAGATTTTCTGGACTTCAGCCCTGATTTCTGGCCCTGCTACTGAGCAACTTCCATGAAGCATCCACTCCCCCAACGTGAGAGAAATCCTTTCCCTCTTGTGTGGTTTCCGGGCTGTATGGCCGTGTTCTAGCAGCATTCTCTCCTGACGTTTCGCCTGCATCTGTGGCTGGCATCTTCAGAGGATCTGAGCACCCCGGTGATTCCGGCCGTGAAAGCCTTCAACAATACATTGAACATCTCTACGGGGAGAAATTGTTCCAAGACACACGGAAATTGGAAAAACTGCGGCTCAGGAAAGCACACCTACTGTGTTCTCTAACCTTTCTTCTACACTGCAGAGACACAGGTACTATCCCATCATTTCTTGCAGCCAAAAGGACTTTCAAAACTCCACAGCAGGGGTCTTCAAACTATGGCCCTCCAGATGTTCATGGACTACAATTCCCATCAGCCCCTGCCAGCATGGCCAAGTGGTAGGGCTCATGGGAATTGTAGTCTATGAACATCTGGAGGGCCATAGTTTGAAGACCCCTGCACCACAGGCTCACCGTATCTATAACCATCAGATCCTCTGAAGATGCCAGCCACAGATGCAGGCGAAACGTCAGGAGAGAATGCTGCTAGAACACGGCCATACAGCCCGGAAACCACACAACACCCCAGTGATTCCGGCCGTGAAAGCCTTCGACAATACCTTTCCCTCTTGTTGGAGTTTATACACCCCACTAATGTCATGGAGCCAACAAACCCTCCAACACTGCTAGGGCAATTCAATGCCGATTGCACTGAGCTGAGGGACACACATCTCAACACACATGTGCCATTTGGAGACTACATGGTGTGAACAGCTGGTATGGAAGCACATTGCACATGCCTCAGAGAGCCAGAGTGGTGTAGTGGTTAAGTGGTTAAGAGCAACCTGGGTTGATTCCCCACTCCTCCACCTGCGCGGAAGAGGCTTATCTGGTCAACCAGATGTGTTTCTGCACTCCTCCATTCCTGCTGGGTGACCTTGGGCTAGTGACAGTTCCCTCAGAACTCTCTCAGCCCCACCTGCCACACAAGGTGTCTGTTGTGGGGAGAGGAAGGGAGAGGAGCTTGTAAGCCACCTTGAGTCTCCTCACCGGAGAGAACAGTGGGGTATAAATCTGAACTCTTTCTCTCACACACACATTCTTTACTTGGGGAAGGAAGCAAAAGGGTACCACCGCACTGTGGGAGTGGCTTTTGAAATTTCCATGACATGGCAGTGTTGATGCCCCACTCAGGCTGAGCACTAAATCCAGGACCCAATTTGTATATTTCCAAAATAGCTTTCTGTGTTTGTAAGGCAATGAAGTCCACAGGGGGACTGAGATTTGTTTGTTCCAGTGCCTTAAAAACTAATATGTTTTTTTATTCCAGCTGCCCCATTCTGGGAGGCTCTTCCACCAGCATGGAGCAACCACAGAAAGAGTGTGTGATCTTGAGAACAAAGGCATCACTGAGGGATACAGTAGCAATGTGCGTGAGCAAGTACAGGTGGACAGTAAGTTAAATGTGAACAGCCAAGTGTGATGCAGCAACAAACAAGGCGAATGCAGTCTTGGAGTGTATCAACCAAGGCATAACATCCGAATCGCAAGATGTCATAGTTGCGCTGTGCAGTGCATCGGTCAGGCCTCACTTGGAGTACTGCATGCAGTTCTGGAGACCTCACTTCAAAAAGGATGTGGACAAAATGGAGCAGGGGCAGAGGAGAGCAATGAGGATGATGAGGGTCCAGGAGGCCAAACCCTACAAGGAAAGGTTGAGGGACTTGGGAATGTGCCATCTGACGTAGAGGAGACTGATGGCTCTCTTTAAGCATTTGAAGGACTTTCACTTAGAGGAGAGTGGGGAACCTCTTCTTCCTTTTGCTCCCTTTCCCCATTTCTCTCTCCTCCCTTTCTCTCTCTTACTCTGTTTCTCTTTCCCCCAGCTTCTTTCTCTTCCCCCTTCCCCATTTCTTTCTTTCCCTTCTTTCTCTTTCCCCTTACTCTCTTCCCTCCTCTCCCTCTTTTTCCTGTTTCTCTCTCCTCCCCCTTTCTCTTCCGCTCCCCATTTCTCTCTTCTTCCTTTCTTTCCCTTCTCCCATTCCCTCTCTTTTCCTGTTTCTCTTTCCTCCCCCTTTCTCTTCCTCTACCCATTCTCTTCTTCCTCATTCTCTTTCCCTTTTCTCTCTCTTCCCCCTTTCCCCCTTCCCGCCCTTTTTCTGTTTCTCTCTTCCCCTTTCTCTTCCTCTCCCCACGTCTCTCTTCTTCCTCTTTCCCCTTTCTCTCTCTTCCCTCTTCCCCCTTTCCCTCCCTTTTCCTGCTTCTCCTCCCTCTTTCTTGTCCTCTCCGCATTTCTCTTTTCTCATTCTCTTCCCCTCTTCCCCATTCCCTTCCTTTTCCTGTTTCTCACTCCTCCCCTTCTCTTCCTTTCCCCTTTCTCTCTTCTTCTTCCTCTTCCCCTTTCTCTCTCTTCCCCATTCCCTCCCTTTTCCTGTTTCTCTCTCCTCCCCCTTTCTCTTCCTTTCCCCTTTCACTCTTCTTCCCCTTTCTCTCTCTTCTCCCTGTTTCCCATTCCCTCCCTTTTCCTGTTTCTCCTCTCTCTCTCCCCCCTTTCTCTCTCTTCCCCCTTTCCCTCCCTTTTTCTGTTTCTCCTCCCCCTTTCTCCCCCTTTCCCCCCTTTCTCTCTTCCCCCTTCTTTCTGTTCTCCCATTTCCCCCTCTTTCTCCTTATCTCTCTGGATGAAGGATACACTACTGAGTAGTAATCCGGGAACAAGCTCTTGAGGTATGGGTGGACAGTGAGTGAAATATGAGCAGTCAGTGTGATGCAGTGACAAAAAAGACCAATGTGATCTTGGGATGTATCAATAGGGTCATAACATCCAAATTGCAAGAGGTGTGTGTGTGTGCGGGGGGCGGGGGATGCAGTTTGAGAGCTTGCCTCAGATGCCATTTTTTTGTAGATATGCCCCTGGCCCTCTCACTCTCAAGAGGCCCCCGGCCCAAAAGGTAGGAGGGGGCTCAGCCTTTGACTTCATCCAGGCCTTCTGGAAATGGCAGGAAAGCAAACCGGGCATGCGTCACTCACGTCCCTTTCTGAAGTAGACCCTTCTCTCCAGAGGCAGGAAAGGGGAAGATCCCTTGGGGGAAGTGAGGCTCTGGGGAAAGGGCTGCTTGCCTAAGAATGAATTTGGGGGAATGGGCTGGGATCCAGGATGAGGTCTGCTGAGCCAGCTGAGCAACACCAAATCTAAAATTCCTCCAACAGCAGATAGTGACTGGGTGGGTGGACAGGAAGAACCTGTGGCAGCAAAGGCATTCCTCCCATTGGGCAAAGTGGGCAGTTGCCCAGGGCGCCACCATGTGGGGGGCGCCAAAAATGCAGGTAGGATTTTTTTTAATTTTCAGTGTTTTTTCAGATTTTTGGCCTGCAGGAGGTGCAGTTTTTAGACTAGCAGCACCAAAATTTCAGGGATTTTTTAGGAGACTATCCTAATGATATTACCCAGGTTTGGTGAGGTTTGGTTTAGGGAGTCCAAAGTTATGGACTCCCATAGGGAGTGTCCCCATCCCTCATTGTTTCCAATGGGAGCTAATAGGAGATGGGGGCTACACCTTTGAGGGTCCATAACTTTGGACCCCCTGAACCAAACTTCACCAAACCTGGGTGGTATCATCATTAGGGGCTCATGAAGATACTCTGAATTTTTGGTGCTGCTATCTTAATAATTGCACCCCAGACAGCAGGCACACCCTAAACATTTCCCCAGATTCTCCTTTTAAACCCACCCCCTTCCTGCCAATGCTTGTTTTCTTTCTTTCTTTTATTCTTTCAATGCCTAATAAAGGTTGTTGTTGTTGTTGCGGGGGGCATCAAACTCAGGTTTTGCCCAGGGCTCCAGTTTGCCTAGGTACGCCACTGTATGGCAGAGCAGGCTGAAGGCAGCCAGGGCAACCCAAAGGCAGGCTGCTTTGGAAGAGCCCTCTTGCTGCTGCCAACTGTCCAAGCAAAACCCAGCCAGCTTGGATGCCTCTGTGCCTTTGGAGCCCTGTCCATCCAAATGCAATGCTTTGCGTTCAGATTAGTCCCCGCAGGGGCAACAGACCCCCCCCCCCCACATAGGGCTCTTTCTTACCTTTTGCAGGGACCAGCACCTGGGCTGCTTCTGGGTTCCAGGGTGTGGTTAGCTACCAGCCAGGCTCCTCACCTGTTGCACAGAGTAGAACCTTCTTCTCCTGCCTTGTGCCTGATTTGAGAGAGATTCTCTCCACCCCCCCTCCCACAAACATAACTGTTTAGCTCCATGGAAAGTGGGTGGGGAAGGCCAGAGGCCCCTGGAGAGGAGGTAACTTTTCACCCCTCCTTGCTGAAAACAGTGCGCCACAGCAGCAAAGGTGCTTGCTGATACGCACCTGCGTCGTGTACCGACTTGAATACCTAACCTCTGCTGGAACAATTGAACACGTTGGGTAGGTGCTGGAAATTCTGGCCATTGCCACAGGAGGTGGTGATGGACACTTACCTGGATAGCTTTAAAAGGGGCTTGGACAGATTTATGGAGCAGAAGTCGATCTATGGCTACCCATCTTGATCCTCCTTGATCTGAGATTGCAAATGCCTTAGCAGACCAGGTCCTCGGTGGTGGCGGCGGCGGCGGCGGCGGCGGCGGCGGCGGCAGCAGCAGCAGCAGAAGACCATTGCTTTCACATCCTGCATGTGAGCTCCCCAAGGTACCTGGTGGGCCACTGTGAGTAGCAGAGTGCTGGACTACATGCACTCTGGTCTGATCCAGCAGGCTCTTTTTTATGTTCTTATGTACTGTCTTTGTTACAGATACAAACAATACAAGCATAAGGCAACCGCTGCACTCCCACCCCCAAAACCACAAACATTAAAACAAGTGGGAAAGATGTGGCCCAATTTGTCTACCACATGTGTGTGTGACCAGTGGTGGGATCCAAAGATTTTAGTAACAGGTTCCATGGTGGTGGGACTCAAACTGTGGCGTAGCACCAATGGGGCTGGGCATGACCGGGCATTCCGGGGGCGGGGCATTCCTGGGTGGGGCTGTGGCAAGGACGCAGCCGCTGCACCGGTCCTTGGGTGGGAAACGAATGCATGCAGGCGCAGGCTGCCACGCACGCCGGTGCACCTCCTGCTACACTGCTTCAAGTTCTGCGCGCTACTGCTGAGAGGAGGGGCGTAACCAAGGCAAAAATCATGGGGCAAAATCACCAATTAGTAACCCCCTGTCGGCACACACAAATAATTAGTAACCTACTCTCGGGAGCCTGTGAGAACCTGCTGGATCCCACCTCTGTGTGTGACGGAGATCCTAACATGCAGCACAGACATTTGTGTTTGAAAACATGTGTAGGAGCAACCGAACCACATGCAAGCATAGAATCATAGAGTTGGAAGAAACCCCAGGGGCCATCAAGTGCAACCCACTGCCATGCAGGAAATCACAATCAAAGCACTCCTGACAGATGGCCATCCAACCTCTCTATACTCCGAGGGAGTGCATTCTACTGTCAGGAAGTTTTTCCTGATGTTTAGGTGGAATCTCTTTTCCTTCACCTTTACCTTTAACCTATTACTCCTGGTCTTAGTCTCTGGAGCAGTAGAAAACAAGCTTGCTCCCTCACCAACATGACACACCTTCAAATATCTAAACATGGCTATCATGTCACCTCTTAACCTCCTCTTCACCAAACATCCCCAGCTCCCTACGTCTCTCCTTGTAGTGCATGGACTCCAGACCTTTTACCATTTTGGTTGCCCTCCTCTGGACCCGTTCCAGCTTGTCCATTTCCTTCCTGAATTGTGGTGCCCAGAACTGGACACAGGATTCCTGGTGAGGTCTGACCAATGCAGAACAGAGAGGTGCAATTACATCCCTTGATCTGGACACTACGGTATACTCCTATTGATATACAGCCCAAAATCGCATTGGCTTTCTTGGCTGCCACATCACACTGCTGCCTCATGTTCAGTTTGTGGTCTACTAAGACTCCCAGATCCCTTCCACGTGTAGTGTTGTCAAGCCAGGTGTCACTCATCCTATGTCTGTGCCTTTCACTTTTCTCTGTGTAAGTGTAGTATCTCACATTTATCTCTTGAAATTCATTTTGTTTGTTTTGGCCCAGTTCTCTACTCTGTCCAGGTCATTTTGAAGTCTGACTCTGTCCTCTGGGGTATGAGCTACCCCTCCTAATTTGGTGTCATCTGCAAAGGGAAAGGAGTTTGTAAGCCCCTTTGAGTCTCCTTACAGGAGAGAAAGAAAGAAAAATAAATTTAAACTTCTCTTCTTTTTCAAGAGAGGCAAAATCCCATTTCCCTTGTGCTTGACGCCCCATCCACTCTGGCTCCCCCCTGGTTGCGGATTCTGGCCTCGCCCCCCCCCCCTTTTCAGCTCAGCTGCGACTCCCAGCCTCCCCCACTTCCTCCTGGGGAGAGCTGTCAGGTGCCATGGTAGGTTGCTTGGCTACAGCTTGGTTCCATGTCTGCTGTCTATACAAAGGGGCTCCACCCATTTAGAAAGCAGACACGAACAGGAAAAGGCAGCATTAAAGAACGGCCTTGAATTTACGAATGCACCACAAGGTGGCACTGCTGCCTTTTCTGTTCAGGCTGCAGGTCCAAAATCTCAAGAGGTCACCTTTCCAGCCTCTCCTTGAACCTTCTCTGGCCAGCTGCTTCTAAAGCTGGTACCGTAGTTCAGATGTTATCCTCAGTCCTTAAGCCCGTAGTTCAGATGTTATCCTCAGTCCTTAAGCCCAGTCTCCTGCTCCCATAACTGATGCGGCCTGCAGGTACCCCGGACTCTTGCCCTGGACCCTGGGAGTCTTCAGAGCCCTAAAGAAGAAGGAAGTGGTTGGTGGTTCTCCCCGCAGAGGTGCTGCCACACTGCTCAGCCAATGGGGAGCAGCAGTGGCGTAGTGGCTAAGAGCAGTGGCTAAGAGCAGGTGCACTCTGATCTGGAGGAACCAGGTTTGATTCCCAGCTCTGCCGCTTAAGTTGTGGAGGCTTATCTGGGGAATTCAGATTAGCCTGTGCACTCCCACACAGGCCAGCTGGGTGACCTTGGGCTAGTCACAGCTTCTCGGAGCTCTCTCAGCCCCACCTACCTCACAGGGTGTTTGTTGTGAGGGGGGAAGGGCAAGGAGATTGTCAGCCCCTTTGAGTCTCCGACAGGAGAGAAAGGGGGGATATAAATCCAAACTCCTTCTCCTCCTGCTCTTCTTCTTCTCCTCCTCCTCACTGGCCTGCCACTTCAAGGAGACCATCTGCTTTGGCACTTGCCTGGTTGGTCCTTGCCATGTTTCCTGGACGACGGGATGTGGCATCCACGATCCAGGCTTGCTGTCCTAACTGTTCTGTTTCTTAGAGTCACTTCCGTAACTGTGGGCATCAAGGATAGAGAGATAACGCAGTTGTTGGTCTGTCTGGGAACTGGTGTGACTTGGGCATAGCTTGGGCAACAACTGAATAAAGGGGGCTGGATTGCTTGGCCACGGGCATATCTTGGGGATTTGGGCACCAAAGGCTGATGGCTTTTTCAAGAAAACCAGTGTAGTGGGCTAGTCACAGCTGGGTGACCTTGGGCTAGTCACAGTTCTTCGGCGCTCTCTCAGCTCCACCCGCCTCACAAGATGTGGGGAGAGGAAGGGAAAGGAGATTGTCAGCCCCTTTGAGTCTCCTCACAGGAGAGAAAGGGGGGGGGGAGATATAAATCCAAACTCTTCTACTCTTCTAAAAAATTCTTACCGTGTTGCATTTTGGGGACCTGTCGTTCCATAAAAAGGATTTCATTATTAAATGACTCTGATTTTTGGACAACCTGCGGCCACAACAAAACCATTTTCTGAAATAGTTCAAACGACACCTTTGCTAGTTTCATGAGGGGAGAAGACGGTGGACGGGGGAGAGAAAGAGGCAGCAGTTGCCCCAAGGAGCAAGTTAGTGGGGTAGAGAGAGGAGGAAAAGTCAGGTGCCTGCGGACAAGTGAAACAAACCTGGCCAAACAAAAAGATGTCTGAGTTTTTTTGACATGAAAATCCAAAAGCAGCTTGATGGATCAGAGCTAATTTGGATCCCTCTGCAGCATCAGGGGAGAAGCATTACCCTTCCGCAGAAGTCTGTAGATGGAAAGAGTTATCTCTGGGCTATTATTTGCACAGGAAGGTGGGAAGGTACTTTTCTCTGCCTTTAAGGAGTCTCAAAGCAACTTACAATTGCTTTCCCTTCCTCTCCTTGTGAGGTAGGTGGGGCTGAGAGAGTAGCCAGTTCCCTTGTTCCCAGTTCCCTTGTTGGAGTAATTAGGTAGTATTGTTAGGTTGTCTTTGCAGCAGTTACATCTAGTGCAGAGAAGATTTTAGATCCTGTTATATAGCAGTGGTGGCGAACCTACGGCACGGGTGCCAGAGGTGGCACTCAGAGCCCTCTCTGTGGGCACTTGCAAACAGAATCCCCCCTCCCACATCTAGGCTGGCCTGGGCCGCTGGGCTCGATTCTTAGCATTAAACTAGTTTTGGGGAAGCAGTGTAGGTAACCCTGTTAAGCGCTGTTAAACCCCACTGATTTTCATGCAAAGAACGAAAGCGTGATCTTTTACCTGGGAGTAAGCTCGGCTGCTGGCAATGGGGCTTGCTTCTCAGTAAACCCTCCTAGGGTCGTGATTCACCTGTTGGAAGAGTTGCACAGTTGCTCCAAAGCAAAGCCACCAACTACCACCAAGCTTACTCCTGAGTAACACACGCCTCGGAGCCAACCGTTTTTTCTAAACAAAAACCTCAGTATTCAGGTTAAATTGCTGTGTTGGCGCTTTGTGATAAATAAGTGAGTTTTGGGTTGCCGTTTGGGCACTCGGTCTCGAAAAGGTTCGCCATCACTGTTATATAGGGTTATATATTGTTATATATTATATATATTGATATAGTGTTATGTTACATTGTTAACGTATTGTTGTAAACGTATTGCTATTTATTGCTAATGTATTGCTATTGTCCATGTATTGAGATCTTTGATATGTTAATGCTTTTACATTTCATTTCATTTTATTTTATGATTTTACATTTTATGTTTTTATTACTATTGATTGTTTCCTGATTGCTTACTAGACCTATATGACAATCATTAAGTGCTGTACCTTATGATTCTTGACAAATGTATTTTCTTTTATGTACACTGAGAGCATATGCACCGGAGACAAATTCCTTGTGTGTCCAATCACACTTGGCCAATAAAGATTCTATTCTATTCTATTCTATTCTTTGTTAATGCATTGTTGAGTTTTTGTTATTGCATTGATATTTAGCATGGATATGGATTAGTATGTTTTGATAAAGTGCTGCTGTTATTGCTATCAGCAAACTGTTAGGCTTGACATGTTTAAGTCGCCATCTGTAATGTGAACTTTGTGTTTAGTTTTATGTATTTTATTAGTACTTATTTTGTTATAACGTATTCTGTTTTGCTGTATTGCTAGAGCGTGGATAGTGTGGGGTATAAATTGAATTACAAATAAAAATGTGGAAGAGTAGGGACTCAAACCAGGTTCTCCAGATTACAGTCCACCACTTTGAACCATTACACCACGCTGGCTCTGTCAGGACCATGCCTGTCAGTACCTAGATGTCTCTCTGTGTGGGAATTGCAAATGTTTTCCTGTAAATGCTTTCCTGTTTCCCAGTGTGGTGTAGTAGTTAAAAGCAGATCTGGAGAAGCGGGCTTGATTTCCCGCTCTGCAGCTTGAGCTGTGGAGGTTTATTTGGGGAATTCAGATTAGCTTGTGAGTCCAGCACAGGCCAGCTGGGTGACCTTGGGCTAGTCACAGTTCTTCGGAGCTGTTTCAGCCCCACCTACCTCACAGGGCGTTTGTTTGAAGGGGGGGAGGAGACTGTAAGCCCCTTTGAATTTCCTCACAGGAGAGAAAGGGGGGATATAAATTCAAACTCTTCTTCTTCTTCTTCTTCTTCTTCTTCTTCTTCTTCTTCTTCTTCTTCTTCTTCTTCTTGTGGTTGTTGATGATTAGGCACTGTGTTTTCTCCTCTAGTTTGATAACCCTGCAACTACTTTCCATCCAAGGAGCTCAGGAAATCTTTGCGTCTGCCTGGAACAGGCTCGGGGGGGGGGGGGGGGTCGAGGCTTTCAAGTGGCCCAGCTCTGGCTCCTGGGCCAACGTGGCCAGAGCGGGGCCAGGCAAGTCCTGGGAGGGGGCACCTTCAGGCCACCTGGGACGGAGGCGGCGGCGACGCGCGGCCGGGCTCCCGTGGCGCCACCTGCCAGGCGCCCCTCCTCGCCAGAGCGCGGCCAGAGGCTTTCGGGGGGTGTCCGGGCTCTCTGTACCCCACCGCGCGGGGAGCGGCAGGTCGGCGAGGGCGCTCTGCTTATGCTCGAGGGCACTCTCGCGGCGGACGACGAAGTAGGGCGGGTCCGGCGTCTCCGACGAGGAGGAGGCCCGGCGGCAGGCCCCGCCCCCGACTGGGCTCGGCTGCGGCCAGCTGGGCTGGGCGGAGGGGCCGGTCTGTTGCGGGGCGGCCGGAGGGACCGCGAGTGAGGATGGCGGCGGCTCCGGAGCGGCGGGCCTTCGCGCAGCGCATCAACCGGTGAGGCGGCAGCCGGCGTGCGCAGGGCCCCCGGATCGGGACGGGGGGGCTGAGCAGATCCGGACAAGGAGTCTCTGCTTCCAGGGGGGTGGCGGCCCCAGCATGCCCCCTGCTCGCTACTCCTCCGCGGGCAGGGGGCGCCTTCCCGTGCTCCAGTCCAGCTCCGGCCAGCCCGGGGTCCGGGGGGGGGGGGGGGCCGGCCGGCTTTGCCGGAGCCGCTCCCAGACAAGTCTGGCCCGGGGGGAGGGGGGGCGGGCGCCGCCTCCGGTTCAGCGCCGGCCGGCCGGGCCAGGCGGCTCTCTGCGCGAGGCTCTCTCCGCCCCGGTGGCCGGGGCTACCGGGGAGCGGCTGCTGCTGGTGCCGGCGGTCCTGCCGCCAAGAGCCGGAGGAGGGGGCGCGCGTCTCCGGCCCCCGCCCGGGGGACCACGTGGGTGCTTCTCACCACCCGCCCCTTTGGGGTGCCACCTTCCCGCAGGGTGCCCCGGGGAACGGCACCGCGTTGTCCTTCCCCAACCGCCTCCACCTCCTGGTCTGCAGCCGCCGCGGTTGCAAGACTCGGGGGGCGCAGCCCCACCGTGGCTTTGGCTGTCGACGCATTTACAAACAGCGCTGGTCGGGGCCCCGCTCCCCGCTCCCCTTCCCCCCTCCCCTCTCTGGCCCCGGAGCACCCCAGCCCTCCTCGGATATCACGTTGGGGGCGCGCGGAGTCCGCGGAGAGGGACGAATCGGTGGGTTCGGGGTTGGCTTTGACTTGAGTCTACATAGTCAAGCTTGAGAATTCATAATAGATTTTATGTTGTAGCTTAATTGTACGTATGTTTTAAAACACCCCCCCCCCCTTTATAAATCGATAATATGCAGACTAATGCACTTTCAATCCACTTTGCAGCTGGATTTTACTGAGCGGAAGCGCAAAATCCACTTTCAAACCATTCTGAAAGTGGATTGAATGTGCATTATTCTGCATGTGCGGAAGGGGCCTGAAACTGCCAAGCAGGAGGACTGCAACAGAATCCCAACATTGCAGTTAATTTTGTGAGAGAATGAAGAATTTTATGAATGAATCCTGTCTACAGTCTGGGAAGGAAGAGGTGGCTTCCAAAAAAACCAGCCTCCCCAGGCCACCTCCTGTTGCAGCCCAAAGTGCCCCCCCTGAAATGCTTCCCCAGGCTGAGACCCCCTAAAAATAGCTCCAGGGGATAGCAGCAATCCCCCCCCCCCCCAGCTGGAAATTTTAAACACATTTAATCAGTTGAAATGGAACAATTTCCACAGGGGAAAAAATAAAACAAAGCACTCTACCATGTTCATGTAGGGAATTGTCTACACCACACAAGTCCTGGGAAATAGGGACGATTCCACTATGCCTCCTTGTTATTGATGTGAACATGTGGCGTGTGTGTGTGTGTGTGTGTGTGTGTGTGTGTGTGTGTGTGTGTGTGTGTGTGTGTGTCTGGCACTTGCCTTTGAAATTTATGGCACCTTCTTTTGAAATGTCAGGTCATATTGAGATGATCATCTTTTAAGAAATATTTTGTCTTCAATAGGTAAATGGCTGGTTAAACCACATAAAGCAGTTAAAACCAGGTATCTTGTGAACACAGATTCTTAAGGGTCATGTGAGGATGCAGCAAGGGGGGGGGGGCTTCAGCACATATCAGGTGTGGAAAGGGAACCACAGCCTACACTCGGGAGAGAAAATGGGATGGGAGGCTGCTTTCACACACAGTTGCCTCGACATCTGGACTGCCATGGGAAACCACCCTGGTGTGGAAGCTGCACAAGGCCTGGGAACACCCCTTCACAAATCACAAAGATTCCCACAAAACCCCGAAATAAACTAGAGTCTGCTCTGAATCATGCACCCACAGACTTTGGAGACTGCCTTGCCCCAGGCCAAAGCCTGGTTTTAGTGCTGAGCGCTCCAAAGCTGGGCCTGCCCCTAAAACAGGGGTCTGCAACCTGTGGCACTCCAGATGTTCATGGACTACAATTCCCATCAACCCCTGCCACCATGGCCAGTTGGCTGATAGGAATTGTAGTCCATGAACATCTGGAGAGCCTCAGGTTGCAGACCCCTGCCCTAAAAGAACTGGAGACCAGGAAACCTAATGTATGCTAGATGCAAGATTTGGGGACCAGAGGGGTCCGGGGAGTTTTGCAGTGGTATCTCCAATATTTGTGGTTGGATCACAATCAGCCATTTTATTTATTTATGTATTTATTCGGTTTATATACCCCCCCCCCCCCCCCCGGAGGGCTCAGGGCGGTTCACAACAGAAATACAAACAATAAACCATAATAATTCCGTACTTATAGTACTGGTCCTTCATTTAAAAGCAGCGCTCAAATTATAACCTTTCCATTATATACAGTAAAATGTAGATAAAAATACAGATGGCGTCCCGTAATTTAAAATTCTCCTAAAGGAGGGACAGCAGGGGCCTCGGTGTTTAAAGGAGTTCACATATCAGCGGCTGGCATCCCCAAAAGCCCAGCGGAACAGCTCAGTCTTGCAGGCCCTGCGGAACTCCTTAAGGTCCCGCAGGGCCCGGACAGCTGGAGGGAGAGCGTTCCACCAGGCAGGGGCCAGGGCCGTAAAAGCCCTGGGTCCAGGGTGGACAGCTCCAACCCGCATCATGGAGGGGCCAGGGACCTCCAGCAAATTGGCCTCTGCTGAGCGCAGGGGCCGAGTTGGGACATATGGGGCCATGAGGACCCCCCCTTCCCAGCCTCAGGAGCTGGTAATGGGGGTTGTTCACGCAGGGGCAGGTGAGTGGCTCTGTTCCTTGATGGCTGATTATATGTTTATAGTACGAGTTTATTGCAGAGATTAGATAACTTATGTGACTTCAGATGTAAAGTTCCTTCTTTACAAAGGAAGCCTTTGATAAACTCATAAGAGCCTCCTGGATTGACTGTTTATATGTAGTCCAAACTCTGTTTTAAACTAGGCTGTTTCTAAATGAGCGGAAGTTTTTTTTAAAAAAACTCTATGCACTTAAAAAAACCTTTAGCTTTGGCAGTATAGTAAACAGCAGTGTCTTGTTTGAATCCTCCCTGCAGGGTGGGCAGAGTTGTGCCGGCTCTGCTGCTGGGCAGGTGGTGCCTTTGAGCCCTTCCTGCGCTCTGATGTCACTTTGCCCCCACTCCCTGTGCCACATTTTCTTTCTGGCAAAGAATGGTGGCCATTGTTGTGCGTGGCTTCATTGACAAAGCACCTTCCTTAGCTAACGGGAAGGGTGAGGCAATTTCCTGGACTCGTCCCAGGGAGGCTGGGACTTGGCCTGTTTCCTGAAGGACCCCCCCCCCCATCCTCCTCCCTTGTTTTCAGCCTCCTGTTTCCTCCCTCTCCCTCCACCCCCTCTAAGTGCTCATTCATCCTATTAGGGAAATGAGACGGCGCATCTGCTGTCTCTGGTGGGGTGCCCAGTGGGGCACTTGAAACCACCATGAGCGGGGTGGTGGTGGGTGGCTGTCGTTGATCCAGAATTGGGAGGGGGCGGCTTGAGAACAGGTGGTATTCTGCTGGGAAGGGGGACCTAGGCTTTGCCCCCGTCTTTCTGTCCACAGATACAACAAACTGTTTAACCCAAATCCAGAACCTTTATTAGGCATAAAAAACGGTGTGTGTCCAGAATTCCAGATATAATAAGAAGATCATTATTGCACAACTTGCAGTACACAGAGTAAAAATATAGCAACAGCTTCAGAGATTTCAACATTAGAGTTATTTAGAAGCTTAGCCATTTTTAACTTATCAGAAAGGAGCATAAATCCTGTTGGTAATACAGTTCTCAAATCAGTTCTGATGTTGTTGTATTTTGAACAGTGAAGCAGAATATGAGAAAGTGAATCCGTTGTATCAGGACAAAATCGACAACAACGCTCATTTTGTGGGATACTAGAGAAGCGACCTTGAAGATGTACTGACGGAAAAGAGTTACACCTTGCTCTAGTCTGTTTAACCCCTGTGGTGCCACATCGCCTTTTGTTGTGCTGCAATTACTTTTTGGATGTTCTGGATTTTCTTTGGGAGGACGGGGAAATGGCACCGCGACGAATACCTAGAAGTGATTTAAAGTCGTTGGTGTGACAGGATGGAAAGGGTTTTTCAAAACAATGCTGCGCCAGTGGTATGGCATCAGTGCACTCCTCTAGGATTTGGGTTTCGTCGTAGGATTGGGCCTGCATTGACATCACGCCATGGGAGCACCACTGTTTTGAAAAACCCTTTCCTCCTGCTGGCCCTCAGCAGGTGGGCAGGCAACAGTGTGAGAGACGGGGGGGGGGGGCTTCTTCACTCTGTGCCCCCGATAATGGCGCTGGCAGCTCCTCTCTCTCTCGGCATAGTTTTTTTAAAAAATGTATATTCTGCCCTACCCCAAGGCTCAGGCATAGGCCGCATATACTTAGACCCCTTCCGCACATGCAGAATAATGCAGTTTCAATCCACTTCCAATGCACTTTGCAGCTGTGCGGAAAAGCAAAATCCATTTGCAAACAATTGTGAAAATGGATTGAAAGCGCATCATTCTGCATGTGCGGAAGGGGTCTTAGAGCGCTCGTGTAATATTTATTTATTTATTTATTATATTTATATTCCGCCCTCCCCAAAGGCTCAGGGCGGTGTCCATCAATAATAAAACAATTTAAAACATAATAATACATAATTGACATAAAATAATACATAAAATAGCAAGACTACAGATGGCTTCAACCCCTCCCTCCCCCTTTATATACCCACGGGAGGCCAGACGTTCTTATGGCGGAGTTGACATCATCCCGACTGGCCAAACGCCTGGCGGAACAGGTCCGTTTTACAGGCCCTGCGGAAACTTTGTAAGTCCCGCAGGGCCCTGATCTCACCTGGAAGCCGGTTCAACCAGGTAGGCCAGCCGGACTATTCTTGGTTTTGCTGACAGGTCTACTTTAGTGGGTAAATGTAATGCGTGATCTGGACGGCCATGGCTCCCTTACACACTGGGAGCACTGGGACGACTTGTGTGAGTGGACCGGAGAGTTCTCATTGGGGGCTGCCTGTATATCACACTCTCAGTGCCGGTGGGGAAGCACCCAGAGCGGGTCCTTAGATGAGATCTGCCGAGCAGGGGCGTACCACCCAGGGGGACAAATGGGGCCAAATGCCCCTGGGCTATGGCTATTTAGTCACGTGGGGGGCAGAAAATCACCCCACACACCCCTCCTCCTCCCCCCACCCGGGTCCATACACTGACTTCAAGACCTGGTGCAAAAAACCCACCATTGTTTGGCCATGGTGGGGGAGAGTGGCTGCCCATACGAGGGGTGGGGGGCAGAAAACTCAGATGTTGTACTGGGCTACATTTTCCCTATGTACGCCTCTGCTGCCAAGGTACAACGACCGGTGGTTGCGGCTGCCGGATGAAGGGAGGTGGCTCATCTTGGAGATAGTCTTCAGTGCCAGAGTCTCCTGAGTGTCCAGGCCATTGGGGGAAAAGCTACATGGAACTATAAAACACTGTAGAGCAGAGGTGGGATCCAGCATGTTCTCACCAGTTCCCGAGAGGGGGTTACTAATTATTTGTGTGTGCCGAGAGGGGGTTACTAATTGGGTCCGCTTTTCAAGATTAGGAAATTCCATTAGGTCCAAAAACCGTAAAGTCCTGTTGTTTCCTATGTGGCTGGTTAGCGAAGGTAGAAAACGGGAAAATTCTCCCTGTTGGGCTGTTTTAAAAACCTGTTTTAGAAATATGGTCAAGTTCCTGGTTTAAGGAAAGTATCCTTCTTTTGATTTCTAGAAACAAAATTAAGTATTTGAAAGTATGAAGTATTTGACAGGCAGTCAATTAGAGGAGAAGTAGTTGTTTCTGTTGGCAATAGACGATAGGACTTTGCTAGAGAATGAGTTTTAAAAAAATTATGGACAGAAAGATAGCAGCTGGAAATTAGGACCTTTTAACAGTAAGAGTTTTTTTTACATGCAACAGAGAAATTATTAATGCCCCGCCCACTGAATGCCCAGCCATCGCCCCGTTGCGTGCCCCACCTAGTCCCATTGGCGCTTACGCCACTGTTTGAATCCCACCACCATGGGAACCTGTTACTAAGGAATTTTTGGATCCCACCACTGCTGTAATTTGCTGTTGCCTTCCCCAGTTGTCTACACTACCCACAAACAAGATGGGTACTCATTTGCTGACCTCGGAAGGATAGAAGGCTGGAGTCAATCTTGAGGTCAGTCAGACCTCGAGCCCAAAAATAATCCGAGAACTGTAGATTTGTTCTAAAAGTCTTTTATTTCACAGTGAAGGCCAAACATCAGCAAAGAGGAATCTGAAGATTCCGCTCCAAACCACTGCCTATATTCCTGCTTGCTTCCCTCCCCAGAGCCAAACAGCCTCTACATTCCCCACTTCAAAGCACTACCGCCTGGGAACAGTGCACCCCAGATAAGATCTGTGGCTAGGCTGTCCTGGGAAGGGAGGAGGGGCAGTTTATCTGCAAAAGTAACAAGCATTAATAAACCACCATCCTCCTTGCCAGCCTGCCACCCACCCACAGACAGGCACAGTTACATGAAATTGACTTCTGTTGGGATTGAACTCCAAGTCTTGAGCAGAGCTTGGACTGCAGTACTGCAGCTGACCACTCTCGCGCCGGGGCTCCTTGAAAGCTTTTTGAATGGTTCTGTTTTCATTGTTTGTGGAAGGCGGAGAAAAATGGGAGTTGCCCTGACTTTCTCAGGCAGGCCCTTCAATGGGAGCCACAGTGGTGCAAAGCACATATACCAGCAGTCACTGGCTTTGCCTGTTTGCTGGTTGGCACCTGCAACGAAAAAGGAGACTGTCCTAAGACAGATATTCTCTCCCCTCCCTTTAACCTTTTTTCTGCTGCTGCTGCTGCTGCGCCCGGAGACAGAGGCTTGATGTTACTTCCAAGCTCTCTATATCAATATCTCAAAATATCAAAGAATTAGAGGCTGGTGTTGGCGAGTGAGCCTCTCTTCTGTTACTTAAAGCAGTTGGCAGCGAAAAAAAAAATAGAGAGGGCAATTCAAAAGCAGCATGAGGGAGAGGGCCATGGGATGGAGGGAAGATCTCTGGGGCAAAGCAGTGCTCACTGGCAAATCTCTGGCAGCAAAGCAAATTAACAGTCATGCTAGAGATTGGTCACCAAGCACTTTTAATGGGAGACTGGAAAGTGAGAAGTGGGGCTTAGAAACGAGTATGTACAAGAAATCTTGCTATGATGGACATTCATACATCACACAGCAAGCCAATCACCTCTCAGGAAACTCACGGCCAGGATGACTTTCAACCGATCGTCCACTCCCAGCCTACCTCACAAAGGTTGTCATAGAGGTAAATGGAAGCGAAGATGTCCCCTAGCTGATGGGGGGTTTTCTGGGCTGTGTGACCATGGTCTGGTAGTTTTGCTCCTAATGTTTAGCCCTTGATGTTTCACCCACTTGATGTCCAGCTACAGAAAAAACCACAACAACCCACTTGATTCCAGCTACAAAGCCTTAGACAACACATATCACCTGTGCTTTTGGAAGAAGTAGGATTTAAAACATTTAAAGGCCCTGTAGTTGTAATCACTTCACTCTTAACAGTGACAGTCAATTTCTTTACAATTCTAAGCCATTTGCTATTTGCTCCAAATATGCCCCAAAACACCCATATATTTAGTTTGGGATTATGCTGAACCATTGTGGTGTAGTGGTTGATGTCAACTAAAGCAGGGTATAAATGCCAACTGTTCTTCTTCTATGACCCGGACTGAGCTGTCTGCATTCCTGCTCCAGCTGGATGGCCCTCTCTTCCCTCCTTCTGCGGCCTCTCCTGGAAGCTGTTGACTGTCTTGACACAAGCGTTTGCAGTCCTGCTGTAGAACGTGAATCTGGAGTGACATCAAGCGAGGAGGCAGCAGGTTAGCATTGTCTCCTTCAGCACAGCAGCATTTCAGCCATCAAGGCCAGCGGTCTTCAGTTCCGCAGTCAGGACACTCAGGCGAGGCTGCACAAGCCCCACCTTCTGGGGACAAAGCCCACTCTGCCACCTGAGCTGTGGAGGCTTATCTGGGGAATTCAGATTAGCCTGTGCACTCCCACCCACACCAACTGGAGCCTTGGGCTAGTCACAACTGTAGGAGCTCTCTCTCAGCCCACCTACCTCACAGGGTGTTTGTTGTGAGTTGGGAAGATAGGAGATTGTAAGCCTTTTGGGTCTCCTGCAGGAGACCCAAAAGGTGGTGAGGTATAAATCCAACTATTCTTCTTTGCTGTTAGATGGGCCATCAGCCCTCTGCTTCAAAACCTCAAGATGGAGACCCCACCAGCTCCCAAGGAACTGGGGAACCACTCTGGCAGGAAGTTCTTAGTATGTTTAACTGAAAACTCTTTCGATTTAATTTTGATCAGTTGGTTAAGTGTCTTTGAGTCAGAGTTAAGCCTTCTTGTTTTCATTTTGTTTTACTTTAAGCTGTTGACATATTTTAGACCCATCAGCTGGTGCTCATTTCTCCTTCTCCGTGGCTGATTCGATTGCAACACTGGGCACGATTCTTCTCCAGCCTATTTCATGAAACCAGCCAGAACCTTTTTTGAGTCATCAGCGCCCTCTGCACAACCATTAAACTGGTTGGAACTGTCTTTTATTGAGAGGGGAGAAAATCGAGGGTGAGGTTGGGCAGAGGTCTGCAATGTCCTATCAATGATCAATTTCAACCCAAAGAAGAGCCAGTCCCCCAATATCCCCACTAATGTCTCCCGTAGAGACAAGACTGTGAGGAAAAATTGTTTTATAATATATGGAGATATGATACAAAACTTCCCAAAAGAAATCAAATATATTTTAGCAATCTATAACAGTAATCCACCATACCAGTTTTTTCTCATCTAGTCTCTATCTCATTACGAGGTTACCTTACAATGTTGTCTATGATTATCATGCTTATCAAGTATTGTGCAAGGGTATCTTGTTACTTATGCTGATTAATTATTATAATGATCGCAATTAATGCTCATCATTATATCGATTCACTGCTCACAATTATAGCTATCATCCTCTATTGTTTACTTTTATTATATCATTTTTTTGCTATATGTATACTTTTTCTTCTCTTTTTTTCTTTTGATGTAATTGTAATTGCTGTTGGATACGATTGACATCAATGGCTCACCAATGGCTCATCTTCCTCCTGGAAAGTGACTAAGCGCCAGTAATTAGCGAACCTATAACTTACGGGTGCCAGAGGTGGCGCCTCAAGAGCACATCTCTGTGAACGCGTGCAAACAGAGTCGCGCACATCTAGGCTGGCCTGGGCCACTGGGCTTGATTATTAGCATTAAACCTAAAACCTAGTTTTGGGGAAGCAGTGTAAGAAGCCCGGAGAAGCTGTGAAACCACACTGATTTGCATGCAAAGAACTAAAGTCGCGATCCTTTTACCTTAGGTAAGCTCGGTTGCTAGCAATGGGACTTGCCTCTGAGTAAACCCTTCTAGAGTTGTGGAAATCCACCCATTGGAAGAGTTACTGCAGTTGTTGTTTCAAAGCAAAAGCCACCGACTACCACCAACCTCCCGAAATGCGCCATACTCGGAGCCAACCATTTTTTTCTAAGCTAAAACCTCCGGTATTCAGGTTAAGAATTGCCGTGTTGGCACTGCGATAAATGAGTGGGTTTTGGGTGGCAGTTTGGGCGCAGTCTCAAGGTTCACCATCACTGGACTAGCAGGTGCCACAGGGTTCTGTCCTGGGCCCAGTGCTATTCAATATTTTTTATCAATGACTTGGATGATGGAATAGAGGGCATGCTAATCAAATTTGCAGATGACACCAAAATAGCAGGGTTAGCTAATACTCCAGAGGACAGGGTCAGAATTCAAAATGACTTTTAATGCAAGCGTTTCCTGCTTTCCATGCAGAGAAAAATTTCGGTGGAGAAGTATCCAGAGATTCACTGGTCTTAAGGTCAAAACAGGCAAAGGCTATTAATGGCCAGCCATTTCAAATTACGCTTAAGAGCCACAATCCATTTTCAGAAGGCTATGTGCCTCGGTGAATGCTGAGGATTTTTGTTTGTTTGTTTTATATGTCACTTTTTAAAACATAGTTTTTTTTCTTTATACTAAGAAAAAAAACCTCTGAGCCAAGATAGCTAAGTGGAACCTCAACATTCAGAGGAGAGTATATCGAATACCAGTTGTTAAGGAGATGTTTTGAGGAGTCGTGGGCCAGTCTCCCCCACCCTGTAAAAAAACACTTTTGGTAGGATACCCCAAAATGGGCAGAGTTGCCGGGTCACCCGGCTGCTTCCCCATCCTCCAGCCCACAGGAGAGGCAGCGAGTGAATCTTGGCAGAAGTTAGGGCTGGGGCAATCCATGGCTAGCCCACTTGGCTGGGCCCTCCCTAACTTAGGGTGGCTGGGCGAAGAAGCGGCCCAGGCAGCAGTTCAATGCTGACAGAGCAATGCCGCTGCCCTCCCAGGAGGCCCAGCCGAAAATAACCCAGCTGCCCTTGCTCACCCGCTGCTTCACATGGCAGGCCACCTCACATGTGGGCTGGAGGAGGCAGCGAAGCAGCTGGCTGACACCACAACTCAGCAACTCTGCAAATATTAAAGATCACAAAGGGGGGTTGGGGCAGCGTGGGGGGGGGAGTTGACCCAGGACATGGTTGGGGATTTGAGAGCTTGCCCCAGGTGCTATTTCCCATAGATACGCCCTGGTGGAAATCCAGAACATTTATTTTTGCCTGAGCTAGTGTAACCTCAGCTTGTGGGTTCTGTGGGGCAGTACTTGGAAGGAGTTGCAAAGAACCAAATTTAAACAAAACAGTTTACTTCTCTTTACAAATAACATTAAACATCAACATTTAACATTTACAATTCAAAGTCCTGTTCAGGTTTGCATTTCAAGTCCTTATATTTGATCTGCAGTATTGCCAAGTCCAATTCTTCTTTGCTGGTGGTTGGTTTTGAAGACTTCAAAGGCTTGGTGAACGGGATTCAAGATGATGAAGGTTCCCAGAAAACTCTCACCATTTACATACACAAAAACCCTGAAACAATAAATTCTAACATTTACAATATAGCAAAAAAAAAAAAAAACTCCCTTCCCACTAGTTCCCCACAACATTGCAGTTACCTTAAACAAGGTGTTAAGGGCTTAATAAAACCAATCAAGGTCCCAGCCTGGTAGCCTCGCTTCCTCCAACCTCATGAGTTCTGCAGCATTCTGCTTCTTTTCAGACTCCACCCCTTTCTGGGTCATCCCATTCTGACACAGGGGTTACACTAGTAAGTACACTGAATCTGTCCTGTGGAGAGTGTTAGGTAAACACAGATTTGTGCAGGCTCGTGCAAATAGTCACTGGCAAAAAAACACAATTTGTTTGCTGGGTTTAGAAGAAGAAGAAGAAGAAGAAGAAGAAGAAGAAGAAGAAGAAGAAGAAGAAGAAGAGGAGGAGGAGGAGGAGGAGGAGGAGGAGGAGTTTGGATTTATATCCCACCTTTCTCTCCTGCAGGAGACTCAAAGGGGCTTACAATCTCTTTGCCCTTCCCCCCTCACAACAAACACCCTGTGGGGTAGGTGGGGCTGAGAGAGCTCCAAGAAGCTGTGACTAGCCCAAGGTCACCCAGCTGGCGTGTGTGGGAGTGCACAGGCTAATCTGAATTCCCCAGATAAGTCTCCACAGCTCAGGCGGCAGAGCTGGGAATCAAACCCAGTTCCTCCAGATTAGATACACGTTTAGGTGACAAACCCTGAGGCACATCACATGGAATGCTGCACCTGTGTATCAAACACAACTTTTGCGGAAAGGAAGTCCAACATCTCAAGAAATAAACCTGGCCCCCATCCCCCCTCTACTGTTTTGTATACAGATACTGGTCTTCTGCACCCTAATCTGTGATCTCTCAGGAACCAGCTGCCGATAAAAAGAAGCCACCACTGCCAGCCATGTGAAATAATGCGGCTGACAACCACGGCTGTTTGGCCAGACCAGTCGCATTCCTCCTCCTCTGAGTTTCCTGCTACTGTCTCTGATTCCTGTTTCACTCTGGCAGACAATAGCCACTGACCACCCACTGTACACAGTGACACATTTCCAACAGTGTCATAACCAGAGGTGGGATCCAGCAGGTTCTCACAGGTTCCCGAGAGTAGGTGACTAATTATTGGTGTGTGCCGAGAGGGGGTTACTAATGGGTGATTTTGCCACGTGATTTTTGCCTTAGTTTTGCCCCTCCTCTCAGCAGTAGTGCGCAGAGCTTGAAGCAGTCTAGCAGGAGGTGCACCGGCGTGCAGCCTGCGCCTGCGTGCGTGCGTTTCCAGCCAAGGACCCCGGTGCGGCGGCTGCATCATGCCCCACCACAAGTGCTGGCCAGCTCACCAGCCGTGCCCTGCCCAGCCCATTGGCTACACCACAGTTTGAATCCACCACCATGGGAAGCTGTTACTAAAAATTTGGGATCCCACCACTGGTCACTTAACCATGCCTTTGCAATGGCTACCTTGGAAGCCTTTGTAAAATGGGACTGCTTTCTGTTTCCTTCCTAATTAAAATCCTTCTGAGTCTTGCACTGTAGGGGCACAGAACCTCAAATAGATGTTGAACCACACAAGAAGTGAATTTCAGAAGATACCACCGCCTGGGTTGGTTGGTCAACAGTGGAACAACTAGATTTGAATCAGTAGCACCTTAGAACAGCAAGATTTTCCTACCAGCATGGCCAATTGGCCATGCTGGTAGGGGCTGATGGGAATTGTAGTTCCTGAACATCTGGAGAGCCGCAGGTTCCCTACCCCTGCTTTAGACAAAGGACTAGGTCACCTGTGTTCACTGCGTGAATGATGTTTGTTTGCTAAAATATTTATATCCTGACTTTCTTGCAGATGTCCCAAGGTAGATTAAGGTCTGTAGGCCTTAATGCTCTATGCTACTGATACACCTGTAGAGAGGTGTATCAGTAGTATAAAACATTGTGAGTATTGAACATAAATAGTAATAGACTAACAGTAGATAGACAAATCTCATCCCAATAACACTCTATTAGCATCCATCATCTGGGAAATGAAGAAGAGTTGGTTTTTATACCCCACTTCTCTCAAACTGTAAATAATCTCAAAGTAACTTACAACTCTTCCCCTTCCCCTTCCCACAATAGACACCTTGTGAGCAGTGGTGGGATTCAAATAATTTAACAAGTGATTGTTTACAAGCACCATTTTAACAACTGGTTCAGCTGAAGTGGTGCGAACCTGCTGAATCCCACCACTGCTTGTGAGGTACGTAGGGTGAGAGAGTTTGGAGAGAACTGTGACTGGCCCGAGGTCACCCAGCAGGCTTCACGTGGAGGAGCAGGGAAACAAATCCAATTGTCCAGATTAAGAGTCCATGGCTTCTAACCACTACACCACACTGGCTCCTTTACAGTTGAAAGTTCCTTCTGACAACTGAGCTTGCTCTCTGGAGACATCTTATTTGAGCCAGTAGGACCCTCACAAAGCAGCTGGTAGCAGGCTCTGACGAGATGCGAAGTTGCTTGAAGGATTCAGAGTGAGGAGAACAACAATGGCGTATTTGCCTAGGGACAGGGGGTACCCCATGTCCCTGGGCACCCCCTAGTTTGGGGGGGGGCGTGCAAAAATTTCAGGTTCATTTGTGTGTGTTTTGTATTTTTTAGCGTTTTTTAGTTTGTGGCCTGCAGCAGGCTCAGTTTTCAGGCTAGCAGCACCAAAATTTCAGGATTTTTTTTGGGAGACACTCCTGATGATACCACACAGGTTTGGTGAGGTTTGGGTCAGGGGGTCCAAAGTTATGAACTTCCAAAAGGGGTGCCCCTATCCCCCATTCTTTTCAATGGGATATAATACAAGATGGGGGCTATACCTTTGAGGGTCCATACCTTTGGACCCCATGAACCAAACTTCACCAAACCTGGGTGGAATCATCAGGAGAGTCTCCTAAAGATACCCTGAAATTTTGGTGCTGCTAGCTTAACAATTGCGCCCCTGACAGTAGGCATCCTTCAAATTTCCCCAGATTCTCCTTTAAAATCCAATCCCTTTGGCATGGACTTAAAGGAAGAATGTGAGGTCCCCAGTTTAAACATTAAAAGTGATGATGTTTCAGGGTGGGGGAGAATCCACCCCAAAACAGCATCACTTTCAATGTTGTTTTAACTGGGGACCCCAGATTCTCCCTTTAAGGTGGATTTAAAAGAAGAATCTGGGCTCCCTAATTTAAACACCATTGAAAGTGATGCTGTTTGGAGGTGGATTGCACTGGAGGTGTCTTGTGAGAGATGATGCTGACATTTGTTTGGAAATGTTTTGCTGGGGGTGATTTGTGACAGATTGACATGCTTAATAACCACTTGCATTGGCTTGGAGCTGTTTCTCAGGCTAGCAACCTGCCTCATAGGGTTGGTGTGAGGACAAAATTAGGAAAGAGAGTTGGTGGGGAGAGAGCCATGTATGTTTTGCTGGGGGTGGGAGGTGTTTTGTGAGCTGGTGCAAAAAATCAAAATCTTCTCCTTGGGTTTCTCATGGGAGTCTCTTCATATGCTTACCGCCACGGAAATTTACCATCATCTAAAGATCAGACTGTACGACCAGGAATACCAATCTCTCCTGAGTGCTGCACAAAGCTCCTGTTCCCCTCTATACTTTGGGATCACACCCCCGAAATCTAGCCCTGCTGTATACTTAGAACAGCTTGTTAATTATAAGTGCAGATGGGTCACGACAAGAGCAAGGTGCAACTCATTCCCCTCTGTCTATCTTCAAGGTCGTTTCCTTAACATCCCACAAAGTGAGCGTTGCTGTCGGTACTGTCCCAACGCTATAGACTCAATCCCTCATATCCTGCTTTACTGTTCGAGGTATAATGATATTAGAACAGATCTGGAAGCTTTACTACCTCTAGAATTTATGTTTCTCTCAGACAAACTAAAAATTTCTAAGCTATTGAACAGCCCTCATGTAGAAATTTCTGAAGCAGTTGCTACATTTTAAATCCATGTTCTACATGATATATAACAATGATCCTGTTTTTGTATTTGGAATGTATGGTACTTCTGGTTTATGCCTAATAAAGGTTTTTGGATTGGATTGGCAAAAAATCATTGTTTGGTCGTGGAGCGGGAGGGGGGCAGCCCATACTGGGGGAGTGGGGGGTGGAGGCAAACTCAGGTTTTGTCTGGAGAACAACGCCTGAAACCAAGTGATATGTCTGCATCTCCTCTGCATTACTGATGGTGTCGGAATCCCCTGCCTGCCATGATTCGCTGGCTTCTTTTGCCCTGGTTCAGGTACCAAAGACTGAGCACCATGTATAATACCAGCACCACTGAGAGGCAAAGGCGTCAGCAGAAGGAGCTTCCCAGGCAAGACTTTGAACTGGATGAGGGAGCCGAGGAGCACAGCAGTCACAGCAATCCAGTATGTCTGTTTGGACTTGCAAAGGTTGAGGGGTGGAGCAATGGTGGGACATGAATAGGTGTTGTGAGGGAAAAGCCATGGGGGGGTCACATTGGGGATACCTTCAGCTGCCTCCCCCCCTCCTCCCCAGAAGCAAGGAGTGGAGGAGTTGAAAATGGCAAACTCTATGCTGGGGATCATTAGGAAAGGAATTGATAATAAAACTGCAAAGATTGTCACTCCCTTATATAAAGCCGTGATGTGACCGCACTTGGAGTACTGTGTTCAGTTCTGGTCGCCGCATCTCAAAAAGGATATTGAGGAGATAGAAAAAGTGCAGAGAAGGGCAACAAGGATGATTGAGGGACTGGAGCACCTTCCCTATGAGGAGAGGCTGCAGTGCTTGGGACTCTTTAGTTTGGAGGGGAGACGTCTGAGGGGGGATATGATTGAAGTCTATAAAATTATGCATGGGGTAGAAAATGTCGACAGAGAGAAATTTTTCTCTCTTTCTCACAATACTAGAACCAGGGGGCATTCATTGAAAATGCTGGGGGGAAGAATTAGGACTAATAAAAGGAAACACTTCTTCACGCATGAAGTCGTGCCCGCGACACCGCAAGGAAGAGACGAGACGCGGAGATATCATCTGGTGGAGAGAGCCAGTAGCAGGAAGCGCGGGATCCCGTGATCCTGGCAACTCTGCCGTGTGCTCGTCCCTTGCACCTTTTTCCCAGGGGTTTCACTAGGAGAGTGTAAAAGGGGTGGGACAGGCGGGAGCCCGGAGGTGGGAGGAGATGGGAAGCACGGGAGATCATCATGTGATGTAGTGATCTCGCTCCCGGGCTGCCTCACGATGCAGGAAGGAAAGCATCAGCGTCTAGGTCCTAATCCTCACCTCAGGGCAGGAGCCCGTTTGTCCTTGTGTATGTGACACCTTGTGAGCGCGAGGCAGGCATTTCATGGCCCGTGACTCATGGGGGCGCGGGGGTTGGAGGAGCGTGTGCGCCCAGAAGGCCATAGCTTCTTTTGGCACCGGCATTTCCGAAGCTATCTCTACAGTTCGCCTGCTGGGTTTGCGGGCTCACCCCTACATCTCCCCATTCCCTGCGTTTTAGGAAGGAAGCCCGAATCAGTTGGGAGGCAATTTAGGGGAATGCTTGCCTCCCGAGGAACTTCCTTCGAGCTGGCTGAGCTGTTTGTGTAACATGAGAACCTGGATTTCGCGGCGTAGGGGAAAATCCAAGGGTTTCTTACAAACGTTACAGGCAAAAGCAGATATACATTGAACAAGGCAGGACCCAACAACAAAGGATACAGTCAAAATAATGAAGGGTGGCACAGCAGAACTTAACCATCCTCCTGGCAGCCAGCTCCAAAGAGACAGACCACCAGTGAGGCAACACATTGTACTTCAGATTAGATGCAACATCTTGCAATTCATGCACTTTCATATAGATCAGGATGGGATTTATCAGAGCGATTAAAACAACACCTATGATTTACATTCTCTACAGCCTTGGGGTGATGCAACAACAACAAGTAATCTATATCGGTACGATTATCTAGGGTCACTTGTGAAGCTCCTGCTGCTCGGAGCCCAGAGCATCCCAGAGCGGCCAAGGTGGGGTGTGGACTTAGCAAGGGCGCCAGGCCCAAGCGGCCCAGCCAGTCCTTGGCGTTGTAAGTCCGAGTCCGGGGACTCCCACAAGGGAGGTCAGCGAGGGAGGCGTATTCTGCACCGGAGAGGGCAGCAGCGATAAGCTCCGGCAGCCCAGGTCCGAGAGGGAGGGTGGAGCGACGGCGGCGCAGGCTCCAGGCGAGGAGCCTGTGGCAAAAGCGATGGTGGCCCGGCTAAGGCAGCAAAGAGTCCTGGCAGAAGAGACGAGCGGGGATGTAGTTGAAGGTTCTCTCCCCGCAAGTCCAAAACCAACCTTTAGAGGGCAGGATGTTCCCGCTGCACGGGGGGAATGTCCTCCCATATGATACCCAGTTCCAACTGGCCGAGCCGGTGAAAGGTTCGGGCCGGCTTAGCGCTCCAGCGACGCGCGCCGATGATGGCCGGGCACAAGTGTTGGACTGCGTGGTTGGCGGCAGAGTTTTAGTGATGAGGGAGAGAGCACCACCAGGGAGGGTTTGAATGACGGGTCCCCAGTCGGCGCTCATAGAGTACCTGATAGATGAGGCATTCCTTGAAGGGGAGCTCAGGCCAAGACTCCCCAAGGGAAGTCTCCAGGGGCTTTGCAGATGGGAAGCAGGCAGGAGCTCAGCAAGCTTCCCACCCCCAGATATTGGCTTTGAGCAAAGGGGCGAAGGCGTTGGCAGTGACATGAGCAGCTCCCAGATGTTGGCTTGATTAAGATCCAAGAGGGGGTGACCGAGCGCCACCGGCAGGGAGGCAACAGAGCATGCAGATGATGGTGACTCGCGGGTAGCTTGGTAATAACACTTAAAGATGGCAAGGCGAAGAGATCCTCGGGCGTCTGGGGGGCAGCCTCGCTGTTGCAGCGGCTCCCGAGCCTGGTACAGTCATTGCCTTGTATCCCCCCAGGTCATCCGGGTCCTCGGACCGTTTAGGCGCTGGCCGCTCCTCCATCGAGGCAGCAGGGGTGAGGTCCTCCAGAGAGATCCGCTCCATCTCTGGGATGGGGTTGGTTTTCTTCTGGTTACCCTCCATGAGCTGGCAGGACATAGCGAGCTATTATCCACAGAGGGACCTGTAGGGAAAAGGATTGAAGCATTGCCCCTTCCCCAGGTTATGAGGAGGGCCGGGTCCACGCCAAGCTTGAATGCTTGCGGCTGGTGAGTAGTGGACCTGGACGTGTGGGAGAGGCTCTGATTGCCCGAAGTGCCTCTCCATGGGGGGCAGGTTTAAGGTTTAAGTTTAAGTAAGTGATTATAGTGAGTGGCACTGCTGTTGTAGTCAGGGGGGGCACCTATTCCCCTTTCTTTAATTTGTATGGGCATGGCCAGGAGGCACGAAGGGCAGGCGATTCCTATGGGGAGTTGGCTTCAAAAAACGTCATCAAAATGCGTAAGAGGCGGCGATTAGAGCCCCCGGGGAGGGAGGGTGGCTGGCGGACACGTCGAGGGATTGTGGGTATGCATACTTAATTTGTAGGACAAAGGAACTTTGGAAGCGTGCTCAGAGAAGGGGATGCATCAGAAAAACAAGACAATCATACCCTTGGGGGTTGGTCTTTGGGATAAAGGACTGGAGGAAGTTTCGTCTTAGGGTGGATGTACTTACCGTGACCGCAAAGGTTAAGGCAAACCTAGCGGCCAGAGACTGGGACCGCACCTGAGTATCTTGGGGAATTGCCACCCACCGAAACCACTCCTTAAGGCCCGGTTTAAATGCCTCTGGCCTTTAACATGATATTGATACAGTTGCCAGGCGCTAGGCAGCCATAACCCAAACAGGTTGGCCATTAGGGGCATAATGGGCGGCCAGCCCCCTTTTAACCTGGGGCCTGTCCTGGCTTGGTGCTCTTGATTACCAGGGCCGGGCCCAGATTTTAACCCAGGGAGGGCCAGTCAGCCAATTGGCCCTCCCGCCTTTGCTGGTTGAAAAATTAGAAGAAGGGAGAGAGGAAAGAAAAGAGCTCCAGAGCAGGCGCCCTGGGGTTGAGACAGGGAACACAGTCAGGGTTGGGAGATGGAGATCTCAATGTGGCCGGCTGCTATCTGTTCTTCTTCTGAGCAGCGACCGTCACTTCATTCAAGGGAAAGTGGTGGGAGTGGGCTTACCCATCCGAGACTAAGGTCGTCTTGACCTGACTCATGAGATCCCTTCCCCACAAGTTAACGTGGATGTCCAAGACGATGGGGCGGATTGTGAGTTGTCGCTCGAGCCCCGGACTGCGGACCGTGAGCGGATGGATGCTCCGTCTCGCAGTTTGCTTTCCCCCCACCCCCCAAATGCGCGGGCAAGCCTCGGCCACTGATCAGGCCACTCGGCTGCTTTCGGATAGCCGGTCACGTTAGGCGCCCGGTGTCCCCTAAGCCCCTTGAGCGGACACCCTTCTATGGCGAGAGCTCCAGAGTGCGGGCCGGGAGCTACCAATAGAGCGTCTCCACTGCCGCTCACAGGTAGTGCCAGCTGCGCTTCGATGGCTACGCGGGCTCGTGGCCTTTATTGACTCGGTGGCGGGCAGCGCATGGGGCAGGAGGATCAGCTGTGCGCAGCTGATCCCACTGGGCAACTCCTGCGGGATGTTTGTCCACACCTGAATGTGAATGGCTCCCTGGTGTGTGGAGTCAATGACCCCTGGAATGACAAACAACCCCTGCTCGGCGGCGGAGGCTTTGGGCAAAGCTAATCCAAATTACGGCCTCCGAGGGAATAGGATAAGCTGTGCACAAGGTGAGGCCAGCTTTGAACGAGGATCTCATGGGGGAACTTGAGGGAAAGAGGTTGGGTGCAGGTAGAGAGAGATGCCACTGGAAGGAGGCTGGTTTGGGTTAGGGCCTCGGTTCTTGGGAATTGGGTTCAGTATTCTCTCCTCCTTGGTCCTGGGCTGGGGAGAGGCCCGGGTGAGGGAACTCCTGGCAGACTTTCGCTTCTCCAGTGAAAGCCTTCTCCACACTGGGGGCATTTGGTCCTGGGCTTTCCCGGGGGCCTTTGCCTCCTGGGGGAGAACCCCCCTCTGTCAGGGTTGTAGGCCCCCCCACAGGGCAACCTACAATCCCTCCGGAAGTGTCCTGGCTTGCTGCAGTTGAAGCACTCGCCCTGAGGCTGTCCCCTGGCGGTGGAGAGTGCTGCGGCTAGGAGACTGGCCTGATGGGCGGAAGATCCGATATCCTGGCAAGCCTTAAGCATATCGGCCAGTTCGGGGTTCTTCCCTAGGCCGGTGATAAGCTCTGCGGCACTTCGGCCGAGGCCCGTTCTCCTTGGCAAGGCGCATGAGGAGCTCGTGCTGGGCTACGTCGTTGTCGACCTGTCTCTGCAGGGCCTCCTGGAGCCTATTCAGGAATTCAGCATAAGGCTCCTGAGGCTTCTGCGGGCCCGTTGGAGGAGCTCTGAGTTGGCTGTCACAGCAGCGGGCACTTTCAGAAACGCCATGAAGGCGCAATCAGAGGCGACAGCAAGGGTGGCCTCCGGCAGAACGATCTGCACATTGGGAAGGCCGAAGCCGCCGCTGGCCAGTAAAGCTGCCGCGACGGTATAGGCACCGCCAGAGGCTGCTCCTCTGCTTATGCACTGTTGGCGGTACTCGCTTTCCCAGACAACATATTGCGCGGGGTTCAAGAGCATAATGGAAAGTGGTCTTCCAGTCCTCCGGAACCATTAAGTGATTCCGCATGATTGCTTCTAACATGCCTCTCACATAGGGGCTGGTAATCCCCACGTCCACGTATTACCTTGTGGAGCTCAGTGAGGGCGTTGCCTTAACTTATGGGAAGCGATGCTCGACAGCTTCGCTGGATGGCCGCCATCTTCCCCGACATGGTCGGTGAAGTGGAGCGGGGCTATAGTGAGGAGGTTGGCATCGTCTTCCCGTCAGAGTTTCCTTCCTCCGCAGATGGTAGCTAATACGCTCTGCTAGAGTTTTGAAGGCTTCAGCCATTAGTAATGGCGATGGCCGGAGGTGTGGTGGCTTTGGAAGCGGGAGGGGGAAGCAGAGCAGAAAGCGGAGCCCGAGGAGGAGGCGGCAGGGCGGCGAGGGGGGGATAAGCGGGAGAGTTTGAATGAGGCAAAGAAGCAAGTGAAACGGGAGGAGGTCAGGTGTCCTGTTTAGTGGATAGAGAAAATTCCGGGCTTGAAATCGTAGGTGAAAGATCAAAAGGAGGGAGATCCATGGCAGAGAAACCATGGACCTGCAGGCTGATGGCGACATAACATTGCCTCCACGTCAGTAGCAGCGACATCGGCGCGCGAGGCTCTCTGTGCAGAGTGCGCCTGATGTTTTCCCAGTTCTTAAGATTGAATGTCAACCCTCTCTGGGTACCATGGACATTGCCTATCAATCTCCCCGACCGAATTGGCGCCAGATCCCTTCTCTTTACTGGGACTCTGCAGCTTTTAGATTAAGCTTTCAGCACGCATGCGTGCTTAATCATCGCCGTGCTTTTGCAAGCTCCCATACTTACCGGTGGTTCGTCAGACGAGAGAGTGTCCTAGAACGCGGGTCCGAGGATGCGCCGATCCAGCAGACGGTCAGTACCGAGAACGTAGGTCCGAGGATGCGCTGATCCAGCGGACGGTCGGTACCGAGAGGCCCTTTCCCAGGCGACGGTAAGCAGGGTGGAGGTTCGGAGATTCCCGGGTTTCGGCACCAGCTTGAAGTCGTGCCCGCGACACCGCAAGGAAGAGACGAGACGCGGAGATATCATCTGGTGGAGAGAGCCAGTAGCAGGAAGCACGGGATCCCGTGATCCTGGCAACTCTGCCGTGTTCTCGTCCCTTGCACCTTTTATTAGGGTTTCACTAGGGGCGTGTAAAGGGGTCGGATAGGCGGGAGAGCGGGAGATCGGGAGAACGGGAGATCATCATGTGATATATGATCTCATCGGGCTGCTACGTGCAGGAGGAAGCATCCGTGTCTGGGTCTAATCCTCACCTGAGGGCAGGGGCCCTTTTGTCCCTTTGTATGGGACACCTGGTGACCGCGAGTCAGGCAGTTCATGACCCGTGACTCACGGGGGAGCGGGGGTTGGGGGAGCGTGTGCGCCCAGAAGGCCGTAGCTGGCACCGGCATTCCAGGCACTCTATCTACGGTTCTGCTGGGTTCGCGGGCTCACCCCTACAACGCAGTGTGTGATTGGTGTTTGGAATATGCTGCCACAGGAGGTGATGATAGCCACTCACCTGGATAGCTTTGAAAGGGGCTTGGACAGATTTATGGAGGAGAAGTCGATTGATGGCTACCCATCTTGATCCCCTTTGATCTGAGATTGCAAATGCCTTAACAGACCAGGTGCTCGGGAGCAACAGCCGCAGAAGGCCATTGCTTTCACCTCCTGCAGGTGAGCTCCCAAAGGCACCTGGTGGGCCACTGCGAGTAGCAGAGAGCTGGACTAGATGGACTCTGGTCTGATCCAGCTGGCTCTTTCTTATGTTCTTATGTTCTCATTGTGCTGCCTGCCGCCTCCTCCGCCTGACCTCCCGCTAGTCTTCATCTCTTCCCCTCAGCGCCAGCCCCCAACTCCGCCATGCAACTCCAGCACAGCTCCCTCAGCCCTTCCTCACTATGTAGGGATCTGCTGCATAAAGGAAATAGAGATTAAGTCAGCTAAGATCGGACACAGCACCAATTGCCTGGGATGTCGGTGGCCGCGGCACTGAACCAGGGAGCCGATGTGTAGCTTTGCTAGACGCCCCATGAGCAGGGACATAAATATAGATTTTTTAATGGGGTGGGTTCTGGGGGCATGGTCACGCCTCCCCAAGCCCCGCCCCCGGCATCAGTGCTTATAAAAGCAGCTCTCCGAGGCCAGGTACGGCAGACTCTCCTGCCCTGCCGCCCCCTCCCCACCAGCTGGACTCCCAGCCGGCAGCCAGCAATTTCTTCTTCCCTCCCCTCCAGGCAGAGGCATAGCTAAGGAAAATTGAGCCTGGTGCAAAATCTGAGTTTTCTGCCCCCCAACCCCAATGGGCAGCCACTGTGATGCTGGAATCCACCCCAAAATAGCATCACTTTCAATGGTGTTTAAACTAGGGAGCCCAGATTCTCCTTTTAAATCCACAAAGGGAGAATCTGGAGTCCCCAGTTTAAACAACATTGAAAGTGATGCTATTTTGGGGTGGATTCTCCCCCACAATGAAACTGTATCACTTTTAAGCTGGGAACCTCAGATTCTCCCTTTAAATCCATTCTGAATTTAAAAGGAGAATCTGGGGAAACTTGGGGGGTGCCTACTGTCAGGGGCGCAATTGTTAAGCTAGCAGCACCAAAATTTCAGGGTATCTTTAGGAGACTCTCCTGATAGTGCCACCCAGGTTTGGTGAAGTTTGGTTCATGGGGTCCAAAGTTATGGACCCTCAAAGGTGTAGCCCCCATCTTCTATTAGCTCCCTTTGGAAACAATGGGGGATGGGGGCACCCGCTTTGGTAGCCCATAACTTTGGACCCGCTGAACCAAACCTCACCAACCTGGGTGGTATCATCAGGAGAGTCTCCCCAAAAAATTCCTGAAATTCTGGTGCTGCTAGCCCAAAAGCTGCGCCCCCTACAGGCCAAAAACTAAAAAACCTAAAAAATACAAAAAACCTACAAATGGGGGCAGAGTTTTGGACATGTAATGGGGGGGTTGAGCCTGGGAAACCCCCCTTACCTACCTCCTTGTCATGAGGCTTGCCCACTGGAGAGATGGGTGGAGCCTTGCTGGATGGGCCTAGGCCCGGAGGTGCCCCTTCCTTAACAGTGCTCTTTCCTTTTCTCCCCCAGGACAATCAGAAGCGCGGCTCAGCCTCTCTGGATGACACCCCCCGAGGCAGCTGGGCCTCCAGCATCTTTGACCTGAAGAACTGCGTGGCGGACTCCCTCTTGCCCTCGCTGCTGACACGCACGGCCATTGAAGAGATGGACCGCGGGAATGAGGCGCAGCGCAAGGAGAAGCGACTCGGCGAGATCCTGGCCCTTTACCCTGCCCCTGAGGAGGCGAGTGTGACTGCCAGGGTCGTGTGTGTATGTGTGTGTGTGTGTCTGGCACAGTGTGCTGAAAGACAGGTCTCAGGGCCCAGGAAGCTACTGAGGGCAGGTTCTCAGAGGTGAGAGGAGGAATCATTACGCAGCTGCCTGATTCTTTTTGCAGTGGTTATGCCAGGGAAGGGGAGCAAGATCGGACTTCGGGGTTGCTGCCAGTGAAAGGGCTAGGGGGGCCACAGGCTTCCCTGGGCCCTCGAGCCGTATGTCTTCTTAGGGCTGGGCAATCCCCTCTCTGCACACCAGCTGAGGCTATTTTTCCCCCAGTGAGTTCTGTGGGCAACACAAAGGGAGCAGAGTTCTGATCTCTAACCCAGCCCCACCCACCATTGAACGTGGCCCTGCATCACCCAGGGCCAGTTTGATTCCCCACTCTGCCACTTGAGCTGTGGAGGCTTATCTGAGGAAATCAGATTAGCCTATACCAGTGATGGCGAACCTTTGGCACTCCAGATGTTATGGACTATAATTCCCATCAGCCCCTGCCAGCATGGCCACCACGGGCCTATACACTCCAACACATTCCTGCTGGGTGACCTTGGGCTAGTCACAGTTCTCCGGAGCTCTCTCAGCCCCATTCACCTCACAGGGTGTTTGTTGTGGGGAGGGGGGGGAAGGGCAAGGAGATTGTAAGCCCCTTTGGACTCCTTACAGGAGAGAATGGGGGGCGCGTGGGGGGGGGGCGGGATATAAATCCAAACTCTTCTTCTTCTTCTCCTTTCACTCCCTTAGGACGAGGCAGTGGAACGGTGCAGCCTCCCAGAAGTTCCCAAGGAACATTTTGGCCAGCGGATACTAGTGAAATGTTTGTCTCTAAAGTAAGTCGCTGTGGGGCAGCCTGGTACCACCCCAACAAGGCATGACTGCCTGTGCAGGACAGGACTTTTCTGTGCAGGTGTAACCTCAGCTTGTGGGTTCTGTGGGGCAGAACTTGGAATGAGTTTGCAACAACAATTTTTTAAAAACAAAATGATTTACTTTCTTAACATTTAACATCAAACATCAACATTTAACGTCACACTTCAAGGTCCCGTTCAGGTTTTGCCTTTTCAAGTCCTTATATTTACAGTCTACTGATACTGCCAAGTCCAATTCTTCTTTGCAAGTGGGTTGGCTCCTGAAGACTCCAAGGGCTTGATGAACAGGATTCCACATGATGAAGGTTTCCAGGAGAACTCTCACCCATTACAACCACAAAAAGAAACCCTTAACAAGGTGTTAAGGGCTTATAGCAATCAAGGTCCGAGTCTGGTAGCCTTGTCTCCAACTATGAGCTCTGCAGCCTTCTGCTGCTTTGAGTCTCCACCCCTTTCTGGGTCAACCCATTCTGAGCATGGGGGTTACACAGGCTTCTGCTGCCATGCAGGGGCAGCAGGGGAGGCAGGCAACAGTGCGACGCCCAGCCTGAGTGTCCTCTCATGAGGATGCAGCTTCATGTTTGGCAGGTTGGGGACCATGTGGGCCTCTCCATCCTTTTGCTTAAACCATGCTGGGTGTGAAGCCACCTCCTGCAGGGCCAGGCCGTTGTCCCGCCAGGATACGTGCTGTGTGCTCTGATTTGGTGGGGCTCTTTGGTATCAGTGTTCTTTCACTTGATCCTTGCAACAGGAGGCATCCAGGATTGGAACTCAGGCCTGCCGCACACAAAGATAAGAACATAAGGAAGAGCCTGCTGGATCAGACCAGAGTCCATCTAGTCCAGCACTCTGCTACTCGCAGTGGCCCACCAGGTGCCTTTGGGAGCTCACATGCAGGATGTGAAAGCAAGGGCCTTCTGCTGCTGCTGCTGCTCCTGAGCGCCTGGTCTGCTAAGGCATTTGCAATCTCAGATCAAGGAGGATCAAGATTGGTAATCATAGATTGACTTCTCCTCCATAAATCTGTCCAAGCCCCTTTTAAAGCTATCCAGGTTAGTGGCCATCACCACCTCCTGTGGCAGCATATTCCAAACACTGATCACACGTTGCGTGAAGAAATGTTTCCTTTTATTAGTCCTAATCCCCCCCCCCCCCCCCCCCCGGCATTTTCAATGGATGCCCCCTGGTTCTAGTATTGTGAGAAAGAGAAACATTTCTCTCTGTCAACATTTTCTACCCCATGCATAATTCTACAGACTTCAATCATATCCCCCCTCAGCCGTCTCTTCTCCAAACTAAAGAGTCCCAAATGCTGCAGCCTCTCCTCATAAGGAAGGTGCTCCAATCCTTCAATCATCCTCGTTGCCCTTCTCTGCACTTTTTCTATCTCTTCAATATCCTTTTTGAGATGTGGCGACCAGAACTGAACACAGTCCTCCAAGGGGATGGGGCGGTCTACAAATCTAAACAATAAATAAATAAAAAGTGCAGTCACTCCACTGTCACAGAGCCTCTGAGATGCAGCCCTCTGTTTTGCTAGATTGCATTTGGGACTGTGGTCAACCGCTGTGGCACGGATGGTTGTTTCTCTCTCCGAGCAGCCTTTTAAAAGGCGTCCCCTCTCTTCCACCCCCTTCCCTGGAGCAGGTTCGAGATTGAGATCGAGCCCATCTTCGGATCTCTGGCACTCTATGATGTGAAAGAGAAGAAAAAGGTACTGTGTGTTTTTGCTACATGGCGCCATCGGGGGGTGGGGCTTGTCCTGCCTTTCGGCTGGAACCCTATGGAGCAACTGGCAGAGTCCTCTTTGTCCCTGGCCTGTGCTGTTTCACCACCTCTTTTCCATTAGCTTGATAGGGATAGCTTGATAGCTGCCCTGACTTATGACAGTTTCCTATGCGATGCATGTATACCAGACCACTTCATGTGAGCTGGGGATCTCCCCCTTGACACCACCAAGCCCTTTCTTCAGGATAGCTGCCAGACTTTTGGGGAGGGGAGGCACATTCCCTTTCTCTAGAGCCGTGGTGGCGAACCTTTGGCACTCCAGATGTTATGGACTACAATTCCCATCAACCCCTTCCGGCATGGCCAATTGGCCATGCTAGCAGGGGCTGATGGGAATTGTAGTCCATAACATCTGGAGTGCCAAAGGTTCACCACCACTGCTCTAGAGAGTTCTCCTGGAGCTGACTCTCTCAGCGTGGCGTCGTGGTTAAGAGCAGGTGCACTCCAATCTGGAGAACTGGGTTTGATTCCCTGCTCTGCCACTAGAGTTGTGGAGGCTTGTCTGGGGAACCAGATTAGCTTGTGCACTGCAACACATGCCAGCTGGGTGACCTTGGGCTTGTCACAGCTCTCTCAGCCCCACCCACTTCACAGGGTGTTTGTTGTGGGGAGAGGGAAGGAGCTTGTAAGCCCCTTTGAAGCTCCTTACAGGAGAGAAAGGGGGGGATATAAGTCCAAATTCTCCTCCTCCTCCTCCTCCTCCTGGGCCCTTAAACCCCATTTCACGCAAGAGTTTCAGAGAAAGGCCTCCTATTAAGCCTGGAGGGAAAGGCAAATCAGGGTCTTGAGCAGTACTGAGGTAGGTTTGCTGCTCATGCACAGATGTTGTGTGGGCTGCTGTCCCTGCTGTTCAGAGGAGCTTGTGCCATAATTTGACGCCCTGCTGCCTTCGCTCTGCCCTCCCCTCCAGCTCCACGAGTTTGAGCTTAGCAAGGGCCAGTGGAGAGAGCAAGGAGGTCAATCTGGAACTGACCATGAATGTCCTCTTGAAATAACACTCAGAGGTGGGGTCCAGCAGGTTCTCACAGGTTCCCGAGAGTAGGTTACTAATTGTTTGTGTGTGCCGAGAGGGGGTTACTAATTGGTGATTTTGCCACGTGATTTTTGCCTTAGTTACGCCCCTCCTCTCAGCAGTAGCGCGCAGAACTTGAAGCAGTCTAGCAGGAGGTGCACCGGTGTGCGTGGCAGCCTGCGCCTGCGTGCATTCGTTTCCCGCCCAAGGACCAGCGCAGCGGCTGCGTCCTTGCCACAGCCCCGCCCAGGAATGCCCCGCCCCCATCATGCCCCGCCCAGCCCCATTGGTGCTGTGCCACAGTTTGAATCCCCCCACCATGGGAACCTGTTACTAAAAATTTTGGATCCCACCACTGATAACACCTGAACTTTAGTAAGAGTAGTTGTCGCAGATTCCAAGGCCAGAAATTCAGTAGGCTGGAAATCCAGAATGTGGGGGCGGGGATGTGTGTTTGTGGCTGTTATGGTGTCCTCGAGTGTTTCCTTTTGTGTTTATTGTTGGGTCACAGGGACATGTGGAACTTAACCCCTTCAACAGTCCGCTCCCCCTTTTCTTAGATTTCTGAGAATTTTTATTTCGACCTCAATTCGGAGCATGTGAAGGGTCTTCTGCGTGCCCACGGGGCCCACCCAGCCATCACCACCCTGGCTCGCTCAGCTGTCTTTTCGCTCACTCACCCCTCCCCAGATGTCTTCTTGGTGATCAAGGTGAGGTGCTCTGTCCTCGGCTGTCCTTTCCAAGGTCTTTTGCCCCAAAGGTGCAACAGTTCTATTCTGTGCTATTGTTGAGGTTTAGGCATGACTGCCTGTATGCTGCTGCTTTGGTGTGCCTCCATTCTAAGCAAAAGGGGACGGTACGCACCAAAGTGAAAATGAAGAAAACTTGTACCAACAGGCTACAACAATGACTTCAAAAAATTAGCTCTCCCACTGGAGTAGCAATTTACTTGTAAGTAACCAACATAATTTTATAATTTTACAAACAGTAACCAAATGTTTTGGAAAAATTGTTTACATTCTCCCATTGGAGTAATATATATAAACACAAGTTAGAACGGCACGGCAATGTAATCTAAATATAAATATAACAGCTAGCCCAGGGGTCTGCAACCTGCGGCTCTCCAGATGTTCATGGACTACAATTCCCATCAGCCCCTGATAATTGGCCATGCTGGCAGAGGCTGATGGGATTTGTAGTCCTTGAACATCTAGAGAGCCGCAGGTTGCAGACCCCTGAGCTAGCCAGATTCTAGATAATTAACCAACTGGCCTTGTGAAACTTCACGGCTGTTAAAGGCAGGTCAGGGTTTTTCAAAGTACAATAATGGTTACAATCAGGGAGGACAGCGCTCTGCAATTGGCTTATTCTTATGCCTCTCGAAATGTCCTTGACATTTGGTGTGAGCATGGACGTAGTGAGGGGGTGAGGAGGGGCTCTTGCCCCAGGCATCTGATGCCTGGGGTCACCCTGGCCACCCCGCACCCCAGACTTCCCCACCCCTGCACAAAGAACACTGAGGTTCCTTTAACGTTCAGTTTACTTCTAGCCCAGCAGCACTGAGGGCAGCAAGAGACGGGGGGCAGGATAAGGCCGGGGGGGGGCACGCTCCTGGTTCCTGCCCGCTCCCAGTCTTTGCCAGCCTCCTCATCACCCTTGGCTAGGAGGAAAGTAAACTGAATTTTGAAGGAGCTGCAGCTGGGGTTCCTTTAACTCTGTTTTGCCCACATGCTAGCAATGTGGAGAATGTCCCAACGTTGAGAACCAAGCTAGTGATGGACTTTTATCTACTGCAACTTTAAGAAATTCTGTGTGTGTGTATATGTGTGAGTGAGTGAGAGAGAGAGAGGCTCATTCCGCACATGCAGAATAATGCACTTTCAAACTGCTTTCAGTGCTCTTTGAAGCTGTGCGGAATAGCAAAATCCACTTGCAAACAGTTGTGAAAATGGTTTGAAAATGCATTATTTTATGTGTGCGGAAGAGGCTAGAGAGAGAGAGAGAGAGAGTGATGAGGAAAAGGAAGATTCCTCCACCGCAGTGAATGCTGAGACTTCCTTGTGAAAGGGTTCTATGTATCTTACAAAAAGCTCCCAATATCGAAGACAAGGGTCTGCAAGCTGCAGCTCTCCAGATGTTCATGGACTACAAATCCCAATTGGCATTCTGGCAGGGGTTGATGGGATTTGTAGTCCATGAACATCTGGAGAGCCGCAGCTTGCAGACCCCTGATCTAAGACGAAGAGAACGTTTCTACATTAAAGAAACCCAGATCAACTCAAAACAGATTATTTTCACTGGCAAGAATTTGTTTTTTTTTTTTGAGGAAATGCCTTTTTTTTTAAAAAGTCAGGGCAGCATCTGACCGTGTGCCTAAGTTTTAAAATTGTCTATTTCCTCTTATCATACATTCATAATGTTGCAGAGAATGTAGGTAGCTCATGTACTGTTATGTGAGGGATATCATACAAGTTTGAACAGGTTTGAAAGGGTGACATTCATCAATTGTCACCCATTAGGTTTCATTAGGGAACTCAAATGACAGGTAGCTGATCTACTAACCCACATATGTAATTTGTCGCTGAAATCAGCCATAGTACCAGAGCAAATATTAAACTGATCTTTAAAAAGGTCATCCAAAGGTCTTTGCGGTTTTTTTGGTGGGGTGGGGATTAATTATTGCTTTTCTGTGCTTTAAATTGTCACAATTATGCAGTTATATCAGAATCAAAAACATTTACTCTCAGATTAAAACCAACAGAAAGCCTGAAAACATTGAAAAATTAAAATTAGACAAATGGTCAAATATATTACATTCTCCAGAAGGCGTCATATTTCTGATCTTCTTCTAAGTTCAGAATATTCTATGCGTGATATTTCCATCAGAACTATGGCCAAAAAGAGTGCCACCAAAGCTGCTGTCATTTCGTTCTTATCGGCCAAGAGGGTTTGGATGAGAGATCTATCTGAACTTCTCTTCCCTTTGGCAATTAGAGGCCCAGTCAAATGAGTCCTGCAGCAGGCAGTTTAAGATGATGTGTAGAATCGTATCTGGGGAATCAGGGCCACAAGAGCACAGTCTCTCCTGGAAGGAGCGTGTCAGAATCTCCCAGTCATTACTGAAGAGGGGAAGGCATTTAATCTTGCCAAGGAGAAGGAAGAAGAAGAAGAGTTTGGATTTATATCCCCCCTTTCTCTCCTGCAGGATCTATCCTCCTCCTCCTCCTCCTCCTCCTCCTCCTCCTCCTCTTCTTCTTCTTCTTCTTCTTCTTCTTCTTCTTCTTCTTCTTCTTCTTCTTCTTCTTCTTCTTCTTCTTCTTCTTCTTCTTCTTCTTCTTCTTCTTCTTCATGAAATCTGTGGATACTGAGAAGCTGGTAAGTCCTGCCTCCTTACATCTCACTGTGACTAGCTGAAGAGGAAGGAATGACAGAGATAAGTCAAATGTAAACATGTCTGAGCAGCGGGGCACCGTTCAGCCCTGAAGCATAACACCCCAGGACCCCTTTTTTGTTGTTGTTGCCGAAGAGCAGCTTTTCTGCCCCAGTTGGGGGCAGACCTTGAGAGAGAGCTCGCAGCACCCCCTGGGGACTTCTGGGAAGCTTCTTTGACATCACTGGCCTTTTCCCTTTCTGCCCAGCTGGAGAAGGTGCTGCAGCAGGGAGACATCAGTGAATGCTGTGAGCCGTATGTGGTCCTGAAGGAGGCAGACACTGTGAAGGTAGAGGAGGCGGGTGGGAGGGGGCCCTGCTGAGTGCCTGAACCCGGGTGTGATGGGTTCATATCCCACCTCTGATGCTATTTCTCTGGTGGGTGGGTGGGTGGGGGGGCTGGACAATATCAGAATGCCCAAAGCTGGATCAGGTCCCTTCAGTCCAGCATCCCATCTCACCCCTTCTCCTCATCTTAGCAATAGCATGGGGTGCCACTGATTGATGCACAGGGAGGGGGGGACGTGTCATGAGTGGGGAGGGGGCTTCCATGCTGGGAATCTGCCACGGTGACGGAGGACGCCTCTGCTTTGTGCTGCCAGAACAAGGAAAAGCTGGAAAGGCTGCGGGGGGCTGCCGAGCAGTTCTGCATGCGCCTGGGGCAGTATCGCATGCCCTTCGCCTGGACGGCCATCCACCTCCTAAACATCATCAGCAGTGCCGGCGTGCTCGAGAAGGAGGCATCTGAGTCGGAGGGCGGTAAGGGGAAGTCTGTGAGCCTGAGGAGTAGCAGCTTTCTGCTCTCCTTTTTGGGACATTATCCCGTGACTTCTTTTTGTATGAACCGCGTGTTGACTGCGTCTCTTGACCTTTCAACCGATGTGCAAAGGCAAAAGTTTCTCTGTGCTGCAGAGAGAAAGAGAGAAAGGAGAGGAGGGGCACCTTAGTCAATGCCCTGCACAAATCCATAGCAAAGTACAACTGTTTCTGGTCTGATCTTCTCTCTGGTTTGTTGGGAGGACCTGAACTTGGCTTGGCTCATGTATGGCGCCACCCAGGTGGCCACTGGGTTTGGCCTGCATGTTGTCAGAATGTGTCCTGATGTCTCCTACTGGCCGCGTCTTTCTCCTAGAGCGCAGGGGCACCTGGAATGAGCGCAAGAGGAAAGCACACGAGCGCATGAGTGTTGGGGAGGAGACCTGCAGCTTCAGCAACTTCCGCCCTGCGACGCTCACAGTCACCAATTTCTTCAAGCAGGTGAGGCTCCTGTCTATCATAATAACACCATTATCAAATTTGCCGATGACACAACGGTGGTGGGGCTCATCTCTGGAGGGGATGAGTCTGCCTATCGGAGTGAGGTGGACCGACTGCTCTCATGGTGCAGGGAAAATAACCTGGTTCTTAATACTAACAAGACAAAGGAGCTTATAGTGGACTATAGAAGGAATAGCTCAGAAATTCAGCCCTGGACTATAAATGGAGATCAAGTAGAGCGGGTGGCTAGTTTTAAATTTCTGGGTGTCATGATTAAAGAGGACTTGACCTGGGGCGTACAGACTGCCACGGTGGTTAAGAAGGCCCAGCAAAGACTGTACTATCTGAGACTTTTAAGGAAACAACAACTGAATGGAAAACTCCTGGTGTCCTTTACCGCTGTGCTATAGAGAGTGTCTTAACCTACTGCATCTGTGTATGGTTCTCCAGTTGCACAGTGGCAGATAGGACGGCGCTCCAAAGGGTGACCACTACTGCACAGAGGATTATTGGCTGCCCTCTCCCCTCCTTGGAAGAACTCTATAATTCCCGAAGCCTAAAAAAAGCCCAAAATATTCTGAGAGACCCGTCTCATCCAGCACACTCTCTTTTTGAACTGTTACCATCCAGCAGACGATACAGGTCTATCAAAACTAGGACAAAGAGGCTTAGAGACGGTTTCTACTCTAGAGCTGTGGCGATGCTAAACTCCGCGGCTTCGTGTTGATGTGTTTGGGGCTGTGTAGGGATGGGTGGAGGAAGGGGAAAGTGAGGATGGGGTATGAGTCTGAAATTGTGTGCATCGAGGAATGCTGCTGTAAATTTCGTTGTGCGTGCACAGTGACAATAAAATGCTTATGCTTATGCTTTGGGCCTGTGGGCTGAACTGATGCACAACACCATTTTTCTGTAACATCGGAGCACCTGTGGGATCTAAGAGGTTGTGTGGCAGGGTTTTCTGCCTCCCAGGGTGAAGGTAGGATTCTTTTTCCTGCCACTTTCACACCACATGGCTATCCAAAGCCGACTTTTTAGTGTGGAGGAGTGGTTTAAGGCCGAAGGCTGGCCTGGAGTCCATTTCTGCTCCACTTGGAAGTTCAAGTGATTTCCTGGATGTGGTGGTTTGTGCCTCTAGGGCAGCATTCTGACATGGCCCATTTACTTGGTGGTTCTGGAGAGCAAGTAATTTGTGGCAATTTCATCTCGGAGTTGGCCATGGGACATACAGAACAGTAAGGACCAAAAAGGCCATGTATTCTATGCCCACTGGCTGGTACTCTTTGTCTTTTTTTAAAAAATTTTTTTATTAACTTTATACCAAAAGCAATAAAATAACAATGTCATTTCCCATTGTACAGTAATGTAATCCAATAATAAAACAATATGTAGAATATTAAAACATAAAAACAAAAAATAGAAAAGAAAGAAAAAAGAGAGGTATTAGAGAGAAAAGTTTAGGGGAAAAAATAAAAAGAGCATGAACATTTTTTTTGAAAAAAGTTCATCTTGTTATAAAAATACTGATGTTTAGAATTTTGAGTTTCTTCAAAGTCTTGTTCTATGCTTCAACGAGATAGATTCTTTCCTTAGGTCTTTATGCAAAGTATTTCAATTTCTAGTCACTATTTATTATTTATATATAGATGACTCTGAGTTCATAACATCTTAATATAATACGTAAATAATATAAATCTTATGTGCCCTCTATCAACAAATTTACATCTTTGTGTCTTCATTGCAATGGGCAAATATTATAATTTGATAAGTTATCACAGCATGTCTTATATTCATAGAAATATTTAGGTATTCAGTGCAGGATGGTACAAGGGTATAGCGAGCCAATAATTGGACAACTTATTTTAACAAATAAAATCTAGTTTCTACATTATGTCTAAGACTATTTCTGTAGCTATAGTGTTTAATTTTCTCCTTTTTGTCTACACAGAGAGAAACAAAAAAAAAATATTGTTAGCATAATTCCAACATGAAGCCACCAAATATACTTGAACTGGTCCGCAAACTAACAATCCAGCTATATAAATACGTTAATACATTGGTAGTATACCAAAATAAAGAAATAAATAAAAGGAAATTTTAAAAAGAAAAAAAACCTGCTATCTAATTAATTTTTGTTTATGATTCTTTATTCATTTATTCACTGAGTTAACATGAGAGCTCTATAAGGTGTATACACTTTGTCAGTTCATGCACCCTTCAGGAACATATCTAAAGGCTTCCATGTTGTTTCATACCTTTTTCTTGGGATGTCTTTCAGGTAGCTAGAGATTTTATCTATATCTCTATAGTCAATGAGGGCATTTAACCAGTCTTTATATTTGGGGGCTTTCCTGTTTTTCCACTTTTTAGCTATTTGAATCCTTGCTGCAGTGGCAATATAAAGAAATAAGTTAACATCTTTGGGTGGAGTATTGTCCTGGAAAATACCCAAAAGATAACTTTCCGGACACATGTCAAATTTATGGCCTAATATTTTTTGTACTATTTTGTGCGTTTCTATCCAGAATTTTTTAATTTTGGGGCAAGACCACCATAAATGGAAATAGGTGCCTTGATTTTTTTTTGCATTTCCAGCATTTCGATGCATGTGTTTTACTTATTTGGGCCAGCCTTACTGGAGTCAGGTACCACCTGTGATAGACTTTCAAAAAGTTTTCCTTTAAGTCTATGCTGGATGTATACTTTTGATGCCTTTTCCAGGCTTCCTCCCAGCTGTTATAAAGTATATTCTTGCCACAGTCCTGAGCCCACTTTACCATTGCATCGGTAACCATTTCTGATTCCAATTCCATCTTCAATAACAATTTATATATTTGACTTATCTTGTGTTTTCTAATTGGGTTTAAGGCAATAACATCACATTCGTTGTATGTTCGCTCAATTCCCAGTATTTTGGAGTCCCTTTCTAGTTCTTCCCTTATCTGGAAGTAGGTAAACCAGTGGCAGCCTGCACTTCCTATTTTTATGTCATCCCTAGTTCTTAAGTTTGGTTGTCCATTGTTCCATGTTAACAGCTCATTATATTTGGGCCATGATTTTTCTGCTGCACACTGACAATTTAGCACTGCTTCTAACCTGGAGACCCATGGTGGGAGCTTTGTGTACAGCTTAAGTTTATATTTATTCCAGGTGTTAAGTAATGACCTTCTGAGTGTGTGTTTTTTGAAATGCGTAAACGAGTTATTATTGGTCGGCCAGAGATATCTGTGCCAGCCCCAGACGTTCTCTACTCCTTCTAAACTGAGCAGTTTGTCGTTTTCTAAACTTATCCAGTCACTCACCCACAGAAGGGCACAGGCATCATGGTATAACCTCAGGTCAGGTAAGGCCCAACCTCCTTTTTCCTTCCTTTCAATTAAGGATGAATACTTGATTCGAGCTTTCTTGTTCTTCCATATGAATTGGGTTATTGTTTGCTTCCAAGTTGTAAAAAAATTTTTTGAGTTAATAATTGGAATGTTTTGAAAAATATAGAGCAATTTGGGGAGTACTATCATCTTAATTATCGCTATTCTACCCGAAAATGATATAGCCAAATTGTCCCATTTTTTCAAGTCTATTTTGATTTCCTTCCAAATCTTTTCATAGTTATTTTTGAACAAATTTTTGTTCGATTTCTCCAAATTTATTCCTAGATATTTAATTTTTTCCACAGTTTGTATTTTAACTTGCTCTATTAGTTGTTGTTTGTTTTCTTCATTCACATTCCACAGGAACATTTTAGTTTTATGCTTATTAAGTTTAAAGCCCGCTTGACTTCCAAAGGTTTGAATTGTCTTTAATACAGATGGAATGGCTTTCTCAGGGTTGCCAATGAATAAAACTAGATCGTCTGCGAAGGCTTGTAATTTAAAATTCTCTTTCTTGATTTTTATTCCATCATATGAGTTGTCCAAACTTAAATTGTTGAGGAGTACCTCTATTGTAATATTAAACAACAGTGGGGAGATTGGACAACCTTGCCTTGTTCCCTTAAAGATGTTAAATTTTTTTGACAATCCACCATTTATTTTAAGTTTTGTGTTTTGGTTTTTATAAATGCTGTTCATCGCATTCATGAAAGGCTCTCCCATTTCCATTTTTTGAAACAGCAATTTCATAAAATTCCAATTGACATTATCGAAAGCCTTTTCAGCATCAATAAACACCATTGCAAACTTTTCCCCCGGCGTTTTATCCATTTTCTCTATTATATTTAACACAGTTCGTACATTCTTAGATCCATTACGTCCAGGAATAAAACCTGACTGGTCATCAATAATATAATCCTGTAAGATACTTTGTAACCTTCTAGCCAAAATGGAAGTAAATAGTTTATAATCATTATTTAGTAATGATATCGGGCGGAAGTCACCCGGTTGTGGGTTTGAGATGGAACCTTTGGGAATTAATGAAATGTGGGTATCCTCCCATGATTTGGGTATCTCTCCTTTTAACATTATATTGTTGAAAATCTTTTCTAAATGTGGGGTTAGAACCTCCATAAATTTTTTATAATACTGATTTGATAAGCCATCTGGTCCTGGGGCAGTATCTTTTTTTGCACTCTTTATTGCTGTTTGAATTTCCTTTATAGTTATTGGGTTATTTAATAGTTCTTTTTGTTTTATTGTAAGTGTCTTTATTTTTTCATTTCCCAGATATTGGTTTGTATCTTCAGTAGGAACTATTTCCTGTTTGTAAAGCTCAGTATAGTACTTTACTAGTTCTAATTCAATAATGTTTGGATCTAATATAGTTTCATGTGACAATCTTAGTTTTCTTATAGTCCTTGACTTTTGTTCTTTTTTGATCTGAGCTGCAAGCCACTTACCAGGTCTATTAGCTTGCATAAAATATTTCTGCTTTATAAATTTCAAATTATTGATTATTTCTTTCCACCATTTATTTTGTAGTTCCTTTCTTAGTATATTTAGTTTATCTTTAATTTGTATGTTTTTAGGGTTTCTTTGTAATTGTAGTTCCAAAGATTTCAAGGTTTTCAATAAAGTTTCATTCTTGAGGTTTTGGCTTTTTTTATGGTACTTTCTTTTTTAATGAGCGTGCCTCTTATGTAGGCTTTACTTGCGTCCCAGACTGTATTAATGTTATCCACTGAGTTTAAGTTAATTTCAGAATATTCTAATAGCTCATTTTCAATTTCTTTCACCATCTCCTCCTTCTGTAAGACCCAGTCCTTTAGCTTCCAGGGGCCGTAAGACCTCTTACACTCAAGTTCCCAATTTATTGGGCTATGATCTGACAGTGTCATTGGGGCAATTTCAATCTTTTTAATTCTATCTAATATTTTACTACCAGCCCAGACCATATCTATCCTTGATAGTGAGCTGTGCCTATTTGAGAAGAATGTGTACTCTTTGGAGTTACCATTTCTTTCCCTCCATACATCACTCAAACGTAACATTTCTACACCATCTCTCCAACTCTTTGGTAATAGACCTTCTTCCTTTTTCTTTAAATCTCTCTTCTTTTTTGTCTCCGAAAGTTTATCTAGCCTGACATCCATGACCCCGTTGAAATCTCCCATAACCATAATGTTATCATATGGATAATCCAGTAGCATATCAATCAATTTTGTATAAAAGGTAGATTTCCCCTTATTTGGTGCATATACCCCTACAAGTAAAACAGTCAAATTTTCCCAGCAGACCTCAACACCCAGTACTCTTGCCTCCTTATCTCTAAAAACCTCCCTTGGTGACAGATGTTCTTTTATGTAGAGAGATACACCTCTTTTCTTACTCTTATAACAATTATGAAAACCAATTCCCAAGATGGTTTGTTTTAGGTATTCTTCATGGCCTTACTTAACATGAGTTTCCTGAATGCACACAACATCATTATTCTGCTTCCTCAAATAGTCGTAAACTATTTTACGTTTCCTTGGGTTGTTTAACCCGTTTATATTGTTTGAAAAAAATTTCATGTTTGTTCTTCAGTTTTTAGTGTGGATGAGTGGTTTAAGGCCGAAGGCTGGCCTGGAGTCCATTTCTGCTCCACTGGGAAGTTCAAGTGATTTCCTGGATGTGGTGGTTTGTGCCTCTAGGGCAGCATTCTGACATGGCCCATTTACTTGGTGGTTCTGGAGAGCAAGTAATTTGTGGCAATTTCATCTCGGAGTTGGCCATGGGACATACAGAACAGTAAGGACCAAAAAGGCCATGTATTCTATGCCCACTGGCTGGTACTCTTAACCACTGCACCAGTCCAGATCATCCCACCGCTGCCACCATGTGTATGGAACTGCTCACTTGCTCACCCTCTTCTCATGCGCTCCCAACACTCTAAGAAACTCAGTCAGAGGGCACAGCAGTTCAGTTGCTGAGGACAAGCTGGAGGTCGCTCTTCCTCTAATCCTCTTCATCAAAGGGGTTCATATATCACAGCTCCAGACACAGTTGTCCAAATGAAGTTCACAGAGTTATTAGCAAAATCCCCAAGGTTAAATAATCAGCTCTCCACGTAATATACCGAATCTTAAAAGATTTAATTAGTACAAAAATAACACTCCCAAGCCACAACAACCAGCTCTTGGTTAAAACACACATTTCCTTCCTTACTTCCCAGCTATCTTAAAAAAATCAATTACCCTGCTCAAGGACGGGTGCCTTTTTCCTCACCGAAGTCTGGGATAACCATTCTCAGGTGTGATTAGGCCAGAGGTCTGCAACCTGCGGCTCTCCAGATGTTCGTGGACTACAATTCCCATCATAAGAACATAAGAACAAGCCAGCTGGATCAGACCAGAGTCCATCTAGTCCAGCACTCTGCTACTCGCAGTGGCCCACCAGGTGCAATTGGGAGCTCACATGCAGGATGTGAAAGCAATGGCCTTCTGCGGCTATTGCTGCCGATCACCTGGTCTGTTAAGGCATTTGCAATCTCAGATCAAAGAGGATCAAGATTGGGAGCCATAAATCGACTTCATAAATCTGTCCAAGCCCCAATTGACCATGCTGGCAGGGGCTGATGGGAATTGTAGTCCATGAACATATAGAGAGCCGCAGGTTGCAGACCCCTGGATTAGGCAAAGAACAAGATTGCAGGAGACAATTCGTCAGGTAAAGTCACCCCTCATACAGTGTGGTTGCCAGTGTACCATAGAAGGTTTCTTGCAGAAAGCATAGATACCAGTGACCCAGTGAGTGAGCAGAGCTAAGCCAAGGATGAAAGAAAGACAGAATCGCCCTTTAGGATCTGACGGGGTGGGGAGTAGGGAGGGAGGGAGGCAGGCAGGCAGGCAGGCAGGCAGGCAGGCAGGCAGGCAGGCAGGCAGGCAGGCAGGCAGGCAGGCAGGCAGGCAATGTGGCAATAGATCAGGCCTCCTTTTGTGGGGGGTGGGGGTTGTGTTACCCTTTTGTCTCTGGACACGACTGTCCCAGGAGGAAAAGAGCACGGATGCTGTAACAGTCTGCGGCAATCCTGGTGGAAATAGCGAGGCATCGCTTAGCTTGTAGCAGCTCCCAAAGCACCCATTTTTCTCTCCTGTTTGATGAATAGTGAAGCTGTCCTGCCCCGTCAGCCAGTTCTTCTTTGGGTTAGTTAAGGAGCCCTTGGCAGCTTTGGGCGAGCCCTTCTGGAGCTGCGCAAGTCCGTGCAGGAAGGAGACTTGGCTGCATTTCTGGAGAGACTGTGTGGGTCTCCCCTGGCCTTGCCTGCTTCATCCCTCGCTACGGTCCTTTTGCCTTCATTCCAGAATTCACTCTGCCCCTCTTCCTCCTCCTCCATCATGCTCCAGGGGTTAAGAGGGTGGACTCTAATTTTGAGAAGCAGGTTTGATCCCCCGCTCCTCCACATGAAGCCTGCTGGGTGACCTTGGGCCAGTCTTAGATCTCTCCGAACTCTCTCAGTTCCACTGAACTCTCACAATGCCTGTTGCGAGAAGAGTGATTGTAAATCGCTTTGAGATGTCTTATGATGGAGAAAAGTGTGGTGTCAGAACCAAATCTCCCCGCCCCTTATTTCAGGAGGCCGACCGTCTCAGTGATGAAGACTTGTACAAGTTCCTGGCAGACATGAGGCGACCTTCATCTGTCCTGCGGAGGCTTCGACCTATCACAGGTAAGGTGAGGTGGCCACTTGCCTCTTTCAGCCCACTCTGTGGCTCTTGCTGTGAGTGTCAGGCATTGGAGAGTCCAGAGGGGCAGCTGTGCCTAGGGAGGGGGATTGCCAGCTCTGGTTGGGGGAATGCCTGGAGATTTTAGGAGTGGAACCCAAGGAGGACAGGTTTCGAGGAGGAGAGGGATCTCGGCAGGTTACAGGGTGAGCGTTTTCTCCAGAGGAACTGATCTGGGTCATCTGAAAATCTGTTGTAATAGTGCAGTGATGGCGAACCTATGGCACAGGTGCCGGAGGTGGCACTCAGAGCCCTCTCTGTGGGCACGCACAAACAGAGTTCATCATGTGGGGGGGAATTCCCCCCCCCCCCCACATCTAGGCTGGCCTGGGCCGCTGGGCTTGATTATTAGCATTAAACCTAAGACATAGTTTTAGGGAAGCAGTATAGGTAACTCTGTTAAGCGCTGTTAAACCCCACTGATTTTCATGCAAAGAACTAAAGCACGATCCTTTAAGCTTGATTGCTGGCAATGGGGCTTGCTTCTGAGTAAACCCTCCTAGGGTCGTGATTCACCCACTGGAAGAGTTGCACAGGTGCTTCAAAGCAAAGCCAACAACTACCACCAAGCTTACTCCCAAGTAATGCACGCCTCAGAGTCAACCATTTTCTCTAAACTAAAACCTCAGTATTCAGGTTAAATTACCGTGTTGGCACTTTGCGATAAATAAGTGGGTTTTGGGTTGCAGTTTGGGTACTCGGTCTCAAAAAAGTTTGCCATCACTGTAATAGTGGGAGATTTCCAGGCACTACTTGGATGATTGACAAGCCTGCTAGAGAGTGAATACCAACCAGGTAAAAGCCCGGATCAGCATGGATGAATGGGAGCCCTTCCTGCCCGGCTGAATCAGAGGCCTTCCTGCTGGCCACATGTGGCAATGAATGGTGGTTCTGAAGAAGGCCTCTCTCCATTTCGCTGAAGCTGCAGGGCAGCGATTCCCAACTGGGGTTCTGTGGTATCCTGGGGTGCCATGAGCATGTCCTGGGGGTACCGCAACAACACTACCGCCTCCTTCCCTTTGCAGAATCTCCCCCCACACAGTACCAATCAAGCCAGCAGCAGCAACCATGGCAGAGGCGGAGCTGCAAGGGGACCAGGGGATGCGCATTGCACCGGGCGCGCAGGAGGGGGGGGGGCAGCAAAAATTTCAGGTTTGTTTTTTTGTATTTTTTACTGTTTTTCAGTTTTTGGCCTGCAGGGGCACAGATTTAAGGCTAGCAGCACCAAAATTTCAGGGAGTTTTTTGGGGACTCTCCTGATGGTACCACCCAAGATAGGTGAGGTTTGGTTCAGGGGGCCCCAAGTTATGGACTCCCAAAAGGGGTGCCCCATCCCCCATTGTTTCCAATGGGAGCTAATAGGAGATGGGGGCTACACATTTGAGAGTCCATAACTTTGGACCCCCTGAACCAAACTTCACCAAATCTGGCTGGTATCATCAGGATAGTCTCCTAAAGTATACCCTGAATTTTTGATGCTGCTAGCCTAAAAACTGCACCCCCTGCAGGCCAAAACCTGAAAAATACTAAAAAATACCAAAAACACAAACGAACATTGCGGCGGGGGGGAAGCAAAACTCAGATTTTGCACCGGGCTCCATTTCCCATAGCTCCGCCTCTGAACCATGGCCTCCAGCCCTCCCCAGCCTCCCTGTCAGCCAATGACCTGAACATTTCCGTGCACGCATCGTGGAAGTCACGAGGCTGGGCGAGGTTGCTTGTGGGCCGCCTGGCTAGGCCCTACGAGCCACCGACCCTCCTGAGCCAGAGCCCTTTCTGGCCCGCCAACTCAGCCCCTTCCGGCCTTCCGAGCGATAGACCTGGTAAGTGCACCGTGACATCAAAAAGGTTGGAAAACACTGCTCCAGAGGCTCGACAGAGTCCAGCTGCTGCTCACTCGCTTCTCCAGCATCCCAGACTTTTGACCTAAATTGCCATGTGGGAAAGAAGATCTATAATTTAGAAACAGCTCACAGACCTGTGAAAATTTTTTGGCCTTGCTTTCTAGGCATGCCCGTGGCTCTTACATATTCATGTGGCCTGGGCCTGTGGCAGCCTCTGGCTAGCCAGTACTGCCGCATGCTGTCTTGCACCGTGATGTCCATTTTTGCCTTGGCTCTGGGCTGTTTTTATTCCCAGAGGGGTGGAGGTGGGCAAGAACTCCGCCTGTTTCCTGTCCTGCTCACTTGTCCCTTTCCCATCATCACCTCTTCCAGGGGGCATCCATTGAAAATGCTGGGGGGGGGGGGGATTAGGACTAATAAAAGGAAACATTTCTTCACGCAACGTGTAATTGGTGTTTGGAATATGCTGCCACAGGAGGTGGTGATGGCCACTAACCTGGATAGCTTTAAAAGGGGCTTGGACAGATTTATGGAGGAGAAGTCAATCTATGGCTACCAATCTTGATCCTCCTTGATCTGGGATTGCAAATGCCTTAGCAGACCAGGTGCTCGGGAGCAGCAGCCGCAGAAGGCCGTTGCTTTCACATCCTGCATGTGAGCTCCCAAAGGCACCTGGTGGGTCACTGCGAGTAGCAGAGTGCTGGACTAGATGGACTCTGGTCTGATCCAGCAGGCTCTTTCTTATGTTCTTATGTTCCTGCTGCTGGAAAGTGAACTTGCAGCAGAGATGGAGGCTGTCAACCTGCCCCAACTACCTACATTGCACTTGAATCTCCCCAAGGAGGTATGGAGAGGTGGAGGTGGCCTGGCCAGCCAGGGGCTGGAGCATATCCCAGCATTCAGTGGGTTGGTACCTCTCAACCACCTGTATGTTCACAGTGCTTCAAGCCTCTTGCTGAATGTCCATGTGTCTTCTCCCTTTACACTCTGTAGTGAGAGATGCTGAGCTAGTTCCTCTGTCTTTGCTCCTGTCTGCTCCTGCTGGGGCCAGGGTAGCAGCAGGGGCCGTTTCTCTTCTCACTGCTGGTTGGCTCTCCTTCTGGGTGGCCAGCTCAGTTAACTCCAGCTTGCCCTCAGGAACAGACTTCACGCTTGTGCATTCCATCCTTGCTTCCTGGTTTGTGCAAGTTTGTGTGGTGATTTTCAGGCCGATTTACCTCCAAGCCAGAACTGGAAACTCATTTCAGACTTTTGTGGCTTGGAGGCAAACTGTGGCTTGAACAAGCCAGGAAGTGTGGCAGGGAACTGGAGTGTTCAAAGAGAGGGAGACAGTGTAGTTGAAGGCTTTCGCAGCCGGAATCGCTAGGGTGTTGTGGATTTTCTGGGCTGTGTGGCCGTGTTCCAGTAGCATTTTCTCCTGACATTTCGCCTGCAGCTGCTTGCATCGTCAGAGGATCTTCTGGAGATGCCAGCCACAGATGCAGGCAAAACATCAGGAGAAAATGATACTGGAACACGGTTACACAACCCGGAAAACCCACAACACCCTAGAGCAGTGATGGCGAACCTTTTCGAGACCAAGTGCCCAAATTGCAACCCAAAACCCACTTATTTATCGCAAAGTGCCAACATGGCAATTTAACCTGAATACTGAGGTTTTAGTTTAGAAAAAACAGTTGGCTCTGAAGCATGCGTTACTTGGGAGTAAGCTTGGTGAAGCAACTATGCAGTGCTTCGAATGGGTGGATCACGACGCTAGGAAGGTTTACTGAGAAGCAAGCCCCATTGCCAGCAACCGAGCTTACTCCCAGGTAAAGGATCGTGCCCAGGCTTGCCTAGATGTGCGTGTGTGTGTGTGGGGGTGATTTTCCGTCCCCCCCAACATGATGAACTCTGTGCACGCGTGCCCACAGAAAGGGCTCTGAGTTCCACCTCTGGCACCCGTGCCATAGGTTCGCCATCACTGCCCTAGAGGGAGAAGTGCTTGGAAGATGAAAGCCACTGACGAGAGCCACTGTTGGACTGAAATGGGCCACTGTGGGGCCATGGTACCCTTCGGAAGAGAACAGTTCTGCTGGAGCTTAGTCGCGATGGCATCGAAGGAGAGCTTTTGGCCTGAGTGTGGTTTGTGGTCATGCGGAAGATGTGGAACAGGCGCAAGGCAGAAGTGTCATGCCTTCCCCCTCGCCCCTCCAACTTTTCCCTGCCGTGTGCTTCACCCCATCCGGGGATGCTGTTGTGTTCTTTGCACACAAGACTTCCTGCCAGACCGTGTCTCTTGCTTGTGTACTTGCAGCCCTGCTGAAGATTGACATTTCCCCGGTGCCGGAGAACCCCCATTACTGCCTGTCCCCGGAGCTCCTGCATGTCCTGCCTTATCCTGACCTTCGGGTCCGGCCCACCAAAGAGATCCTGGAGTTCCCCATCAAGGAGGTCTATACTCCTCACACGACGTATCGGTGGGTGCACTTTCTGTCACAGTGTAGCAGGAAGGCTGCCTGGCTGGCCAGTTGTGTTGTTTTTGTGGTGTTGCTGTCTTAGGAGCAGCAGTGGCGTAGGAGATTAAGAGCTCGTGTATCTAATCTGGAGGAACCGGGTTTGATTCCTAGCTCTGCCGCCTGAGCTGTGGAAGCTTATCTGGGGAATTCAGATTAGCCTGTGCACTCCCACACACGCCAGCTGGGTGACCTTGGGCTAGTCACAGCTTCTCGGAGCTCTCTCAGCCCCACCCACCTCACAGGGTGTTTGTTGTGAGGGGGGAAGGGCAAGGAGATTGTCAGCCCTTTTGAGTCTCCTGCAGGAGAGAAAGGGGGGATATAAATCCAAACTCTTCTTCTTCTTCTTAGTTCCACTCCTCCTAGTTCTGTGCTGCCGGATGGCTTAGTGTAAGGACCCTCAAAGGACTCGAAATATAGCAACTGATTTCAGTTCTTTTATTTCATAAACTTCAATGATCACAATACACGCAATGCGGATTCTGACTTTCCCGGGCTTGAGGTGTCGCTTATACGGACAATCCAGCCCCTCCCCGAACACCCAAGCGCAATTCCCACGGCAGAGCGAAAAACAAGCTTCAAACGCATAAGATAAGTACAGCAAGGTTAAAGACAGCAACCATCCAGACGCGCGCAGCCCAGAGCGTGGAATTCATGGCCCAAAGTCCAGGAAAGCGGAGACGAAACTAACCTACAACCTTACCCTCAGCCTCTCTCCGCGAAAGCTCCCTCCCCACCTGGCTTATGAGGAAAAGCTTTATAGAAGGCAGAAATTGATCAATATTTTCCACATACACCCATTGATTATGGCTAGAGGGATATCCCACCCAGGAAGCCGCGATATTGCAAGCGTTTGCAGGCTCTATAACGAGAGTCCAGAACAGCATCAATTGCGGCCGTTTGCTTGTATCCAACGATCACCCGGCGGGGGTGCATCCGTTGGGTCATGCCAGGCATCTGAATCAGGAGCCAGCTTGAGCAAGCCAGAATGAAATACCGGGATGAATGTTACTGAGCCAATTTGGTAATTCTAAGCGAGCGGGTGCACCAGTAGTCACCTGGGTGATCCGAAATGGACCTATGAATTTCTTACAAGCTTAGATTGCCCGTACGCATCCCTAAGGGTTTCCCTAATGGACAAATAAACTGAAATTTTCTCCTACGTGCAGGGGAAAGTCAACTCGTTTTATCCGCCTGATTTTCCTGCGCTTTATAAACTTGCGAAAGCGAGGAAGAACCGGAATTCCAGCCTTCAGCTAGAGACCCGGATCCAGTCACCAAAATCGGGAGGTTGAAGCGCGCGATCTGGGAGTTAGGGCAACTTATTGAAGCGAACGGCCCGGCTTACCACCTCAAATGGTGTTTTGTTGGTACCACTATGAACGGCGTTGCGTTATAGGCGTAATTATAGAAGGGAAGGGTTTAGCCCAGTTATCTTGTTGATAGTTGGTGTAACAACGTAGAGTACTGCTCAAGCGTTCTGTTAGTCCGTTCGGTCTAGCCGTCGCTTTGCACGTGATGCGGAGCGAAGCGACAGCCGTTATGGTTCCCAGAATCTCCAGGAATGCTTTCCAAAACTTAGATATGAACCAGGGGCCGTGATGAGGAGATCACTCTCTCCGGCGGCGAGTGCAAGCGATGGAGCATGTTGAATAAACAATTTAGCTAATTTGGGCGCAGAGGGGATGGTGGAGACGCGGGGACAAAATAAGCCTGTTTGGAAGGCTGAATCCACCACCACGCATAAAACTGTGTTCCCGTGGCTGTTAGGGAGATCCGTGATGAAGTCCATGGATATCACTTGCCAGGGTCTGGCAACCGGGGGAATAGGGTGCCAGCAATCCGTGGGGCTTACCAGGGATGCCCTTAGCCTCCATACGTTCCCGGGTACCGCACGATGTAACTTCAATGTCCTTTAGCATAGTGCGCCACCAAAGCAATAAGCGAAGCAGAATTGGAGCGTTTTGAAATCCGAAGTGTCCCGCTTGGCGAGCGTCATGGCCCGCCAGGAGAACCTGCTTGCGTAAGTCGGTAGGGCGTGCCAATAATCACCCCGCCTCCAGACTCCCCCATGCAATTGCAAGAGGCCAGTTCGGATTCCTCCTTTTCCGGAGCACGTCCTGTCGTCCCGCCTCCTCCAGAGTAATACATAGAAATGGGGATACAACGTCCGGAACACTTGTTGGGGGTGGTGCCGGGGAAGCGGCTGTCTGGGATCGGGTCACTGCCAATCCCGACTGGGCGGGCGAAAGGATGGTGCGGGGAGTTGTGCGTAAGGAGGTATCCGCCCCTTTAGGCAGGCGGGAGAAGGCATCAGCCAACTTGTTGCTATTGCCAGGGAAAAAATGGACTGTGAAGTTGAACCTGGAGAAGAAATCAGCCCATCTCAACTGTTTAGCCGACATTTTGAGTGGAGTAGACAAGGCAGCTAGGTTTTTATGGTCTGACCAAACTTGAAAAGGACGGGCAGAACCTTCCAGCCAATGCCGCCACGTACTAAGGGCCTCCTTGATGGCTGCTGTTTCCTTGTCACCAACAGTCCAGTTAAGTTCAGGACCCGATAGTTTTTTCGATAAATAAGCACACGGCACAAGTTTATTATTTTTATTTTTCTGCAAGAGAGCTGCTCCTAAGGCTTTGTCCGAAGCATCGACATGTACGATGAAGGGCAAGGCGGGATCCGGGTGTTTCAATATGGGCTCTGTAGTGAAGGCAGTCTTTAAAGCTTGAAACGATTCTTGGCACTCCGGAGACCAGGAAAGGGAAGCCCCGGGCTTAGATGCCTGAGGGCCTTTTCCCTTGGTGCGTAGCAAATCTGTAAGCGGTAGGGCAATTTTGGCAAACTGGGGGATGAAATCTCGATAGAAATTGGCAAACCCCAAAAAGGATTGGAGTTCCTTGCGGGTGGTGGGGACAGGCCAATTCACAACCGCTGCCACTTTGGCAGGATCCATCTCCAGACCCTCTGGAGAGATCCGATAGCCCAGGTAGTCTAGGGAAGTCTGATGGAAGGCACATTTGGACAGTTTTACAAAGAGGGAATTGTCGAGCAGACGTTGCAACACTGCCCTGACCAGTCGTTCATGCTCTTCTACTGTTTGAGAATAAATGAGGACATCATCTAAATACACCACCACCCCTTTGAACAGAAAATCCTGTAAGACATCATTGATAAGCGACATGAAAGCCCCTGGGGCTCCGGATAACCCGAAGGGCATTACACAGTATTCATATTGACCAAATTTCGTATTGAACGCTGTTAAGTGTTCAAATCCTTCAGCGATTCGTACTCGGTAATATGCTTCTCTCAGATCCAGCTTGGTGAAGATACGCCCCTTCCCCAATGCATCGAGTAAGTCTTTGATAAGGGGCAAGGGGTACTTATTCGAAAGAGAGACAGCGTTTAAACCACGATAGTCAGTACAAAGTCGCAGGGACCCATCCTTCTTTTTCACAAACAGAACAGGGGCTGCGTGGGTGCTCTTGGTGGCCCGTCGAATAAACCCGCGAGCCAGGTTCTTATCGAGAAAGGCACGAAGCTCCTTCTCTTCGGTGGGGCTCATCCGGTATATTCTACCCTTCGGAAGTTGCGCCCCTGGGACCAAGAGGATTTTACAGTCTGTGTCCCGATGGGGGGGGGGGAAGTTGATCGCACTCTTGTTCTTCAAAGACTTTGGCTAAATCCCAGTATTGTTTGGGAACTGCGGTCAACTCCGGGCATGGGGCAATGTCGAGGGCCATTGGCTGGGGTTCCTCGGGGTTTTCTTTGGGTTCCGCCGGTGGCTCTCCTTCGTGCATGTGATCCCCACAAGGAGGATCGGTGAACCGGACTATACGTTGCCCCCAGAAGATGGTGGGTTCATGGGAGAGGAGCCAGGGCATTCCCAACACTATGGGATGTTTGGCGACTGGAGCCAGGATGAAGCTACGCCTTTCCCAGTGTTCAGCGCATTGTAGGAGCACTGGTTGGGTTTTGAAACGGGCCGGGCCTTTGGTGCCTAACGGGCTGCCATCCATTTGGATGAAGGGGATGGGTTTGGCCAATGCTATACGTTCAAGCCCTAATTGCTCTGTTTCCTGAGGCCTCATAAGGCAGTGGGAGCAACCTGAATCCACGAGTGCTCGTGCTAGAATACGAGTGTGCTTGGACGTATTGGTTAGAGTGGTCATAATAGTAATGGGAGCTCCCCCTTCACTCACCGCATCTGGCGCTGGGATCTCCTCCGCGGGGCCAGAGGAAAGGCTCACTCCTTCAGGTTCGGTGTCATCGACATCTCCGGGCTCGTCCTCACAGGCGGTTTGCGCAGCTCCCTGGGATCCCCGGGGTCCTGGTTTACGTGGGGTTCGTGCCGTCGACTTGCGAGGAGCGGGGACGGGCGCCTTTTGTTTCTTCGGGCAATTGGCTGCCATGTGGCCCGGTCCCCCGCAATATAAGCATAATCCGAGGCGGCGGCGACGCTCGGGGGTGGACTCAGTTGCAGGAGGTCCTGCACCTGCCTTCTTCGGCGGTGCGGCGGCAGCCGCTGCAGGCTTGGGAGGAGGCTTGCTGGTGGCAGATTTCCCCGTCTTGGATCGGGTAAGTCGGGCCGCAATAAGGTTGCCAGTTGTAATCCACTCAGCAATGGTTTGTGGTTCACGCACCATATCTGCCCAGGTGCAGATTTCCGGGTCGATAGCATCGTGGAAGTATTCGCACTTCATGCGTTCGGGCCAGTCTGGGAGTTTGCTCGCGGCTAAATGGAACTCTCGAGCAAATTCTGCGAAGGTTTTGTTACCCTGCTTGAGGGTTTTAATAGTCTTAATGGCCTTGTTCACCTCCTCCGGATCCTGAAAGCATAATCGGAGGCCTTGGAGTAAGGCCGCCACGTTTTGAAGTTCAGGGGCCCCTCCCAGTTCATGTAATTCCACGGCATCCCCATCCAACACTGATCCGATGTCTCGCACTTTCTCGGCTTCGGATCGATAAAGATCATCAAATTCGAGCATGTGTGCGTCCAGTTGTAGGATAAAATAAGGCAATCTGGGCGAGTTTGCATCAAACCTTGGCGGGGATGTCGCAGGCGATTATAGCCCCTAAGCCTATCGGCGCCTTTCATGAGCCAGGGCAGGAACCTGTCCCGGTGGTGGTTAATGCCATAGGCGGTGGAGGGATACACCCGTGGGAGAGGGGGTGGATTTGCACCGGGAGTAGGACTCTACGTTGCTGCAAGGGGAGCCTCCATTCTGGCGGGCAGTGCGAGATAGGGGCAATGACGAACGCAGGCTGAGCTTCGTTACCCGGTGCTGAAGGTAGAATTAAGCCACTGAGGTTCTTAAACCTCCTCGAGATGGCAGCTTCTCTTGCCCGTAATTCCCTCCCCGGCGGTAGAGAGCTTCCTGGTCACACTGCAGTCCTACTCAGCGTTCTCGTTGCAGTGCTGCTTCGATTTCTCCTTGACTTTCCAGTGCTTTCGGGCGCCAGCGTTGGCAACTGGGCCACCGAGTCTGGAGTGTTCCAAGACATGATCACGGGAAGTGAGGTCTTTGAGAAATTGTTCTCTAAGAACACCCTTCTCACGGGACAACTCCGCTTCCACGGCTTGGCACTGCTGTTCACGCTCCCATTCGAAAGCTAGTTGCTCACTTTTGAGGGCTTCTCGCTCCTGCTCCCGTTCAAGTTCTAGGGCTTCACGCTCTCTTTCGAGGGCTTCCCGTTCCTGTTCCCAGTCGGTTTGGCCCCTCTCAAGGGATTCGAGCTGTTCCCAAAGATCCAAAATGGGGGCGCCGCTCATCGCATGGCAGGCAGGGCGAAGTCGCCCCCCCCTCAAGTCCATGTCAGGTCTGGAGAATCCCGGCCCCCCCTCGTGAACGGAGCAGGGCAATTCGCCTCGAGGTCTCTTAAGTCCGGAGGGTCATTAGGCCGCGGGCATCTTCCAGCGAAGGTAAACTGACTCTAAAGGCAACACTTTAGGTAAATCCAAAACTATCCTCCCGGAGTCCGAGGGTGGTGGAAGGAGGCGAGCCCGCCGAGGCAGCTCCGGTCTCTACCAGTGGTCTTGGGAGGAGGGTCCTCGAAGCATTGGTCCAGGAAATCTTTCCAAGGATTCCTGGGTATCTCCATGAATTTGGATTTGATACCCGATTTCTTCCCTCACCGTTAGCATCCACCCGGTTTGTAATCCACATGTTGGCGGGTGGTGAAATGCAGCTCCCTGGGGAGCCCAGCTGTCCATCGACCTCCGCCACCAGGATGCGTAATAGCCTTCCTGATGCACTTCCAGGCGTCGGTCCGAGACCGAATGCGTCGGAGGAAACCATCAGGGGGGCTTCTTCCATTTGCACCGTTGCAGTTGGAGGAAGGCCCCAAGCTCCGGCTGAGCGGGGGCCTGGAAGAAGGGAGTCTCACCAGGAGAGATCGATTCCGCTGGTTCCTCCCACAGAGGACCACGTGCGTGTGGAAGGAGGGAACCCTCTTTGGGGGGGCTACCACAGTCTCTTCGCATGCTTCCAAACCTTGGCAGCAGCTCTCAGTAGTCAATCCCTGCATGCTGATAGACATCAGGGATCCACAAAACGGATGAAGGATGAATTACTGGACCCACGATCAAACCGAAGATAGAATAATAAGAATCCGCATAATGTAAGGAACCTCAAAGGACTCGAAATATAGCAACTGATTTCAATTCTTTTATTTCATAAACTTCAACTTGATCACAATACCGCATAATGCAGATTCTGACTTTCCGGGCTTGAGGTGTAAACTTGCTCACGGACAATCCAGCCTCCCCGAACTACCAAAGCGCCTTAATTTCCCATGGCAGAAGCGAAAAACAAGCTTCAAGCGTGCATGCAAGATGAGAGATTGCAGCAAGGTTAAAGACAGCAACTCATCCAGACACGCCCTGTAGCCCAGAGCGTGGAATTAAGCCATAGGGTCAGGAAAGCGGAGCAGAAACTAACCCCCAACCTTACACTCAGGGCTCGAAAGGGCGGGGCTGGCAGGAGACAAACTCGTGCTGTGGTCTTGTTTCAAGATAATCCACGCTCCTGAGAGAAGAATTCTTCCCAATTCCCACATTCCTGGAGTGGGGGGAGGGGAGCAGATTAGATCCAGTCGAAGCCAGAGGAGGGACTAGTGGCGTGCTACAGGGTTCTGTCGTGGGCCCGGTGCTGTTCAGTATTTTTCATCAACGACTTGGATGATGGAATAGAGAGCATGCTCATCAAATTTGCAAATGACACCAAAATAGCAGGGGTAGCTACCGTGCTTCCCCGAAAATAAGACAGTGTCTTATATTAACTTTTGCTCCCAAAGAAGCGCTATGTCTTATTTTCAGGGGATGTCTTATTTTTCTGTGTTCTGTTCGTTGGGCATGCTTCCAAACAAAACCTTTGCTACGTCTTACTTTCAGGGGATGCCTTATATTTCGCACTTCAGCAAAACCTCTACTACGTCTTATTTTCCGGGGATGTCTTATATTGGGGAAAACAGGGTAATACCCCAGAAGACAGGGTCGGAATTCAAAATGATCTGGACAGGTTAGAGAGGTAGGCCAATGCTAACAAAATCGATTTCAACAAGATAAATGTAAGATACTACACTTAGGCAGAAAAAAAATGAAATGCACAGATATAGAATGGGTGACACCTGGCTTGTCATGTGAAAGGGATCTGGGAGTCTTAGTAGACCACAAACTGAACATGAGTCAGCAACGTGAGGCAGCAGCCAAGAAAGCCAATGTGATTCTGGGCTGCTTCAATAGGAGTATAGTGTCTAAACTGAGGGATGTAATTGTACCACTCTATTCTGCATTGGTCAGACCTCACCTCAAATACTATATCCAGTTCTGTGCACCACAATTCAAGAAGGATATTGACAAGCTGGAACAGGTTCAGAGGAGGGCGACCAAAGTGGTAAAAGACCTGGATTCCATTCCCTATAACCGTGGTGGCGAACCTTTGGCACTCCAGATGTTATGGACTACAATTCCCATCAGCCCCTGCCAGCATGGCCAATTGGCCATGTAATTGTACCACTCTTGTACCAATTGGCCATGCTGGCAGGGGCTGATGGGAATTGTAGTCCATAACATCTGGAGTGCCAAAGGTTCACCACCACTGCTCTATAAGAAGCAATTTGGGGAGCTGGGGATATTTAGTCAGGAGAAGAGAAGGCGAAGGGGTGACATGATAGTCATGTTTAAACATCTGAAGGGCTGTCATGTTGTAGAGAGAGCAAGCTTGTTTTCTGCTGCACCAGAGACCAGAAGGAGTAATGGGTTCAACCTACAGGAAAATGCCTCTCTCACACAGGCTCAGGTGCAGAGGAGTAGCAAGGGGGGGAAAGTGCCCGGTGCACCGGTGTGTCCTCCGCCCCGCCCCGGAATGCCCCCCACCATGCCCCCGGAATGCCCTCACCACATCCCCACGGTAGCGCGTGCCCGGTGTGTTGCGTCCCCCTGTCCCCTTGGAGCTTCGCCTCTGCTCAGGTAGCAGACCTTTCTCTGTATACCAATAGTCCCCATCCTCAATTTCATCACTAGGGATGGCGAGCTTTCCACTATGGCGCAAGACCTTCCTGCAGCAGCCCTTGTTGCTGCTCTGACTCTTGACCAGTGGCAGGGGAAGTTTTTACTTTAAAAAAACTGGTGGTGTCTGTCCTGTGACATCACTTCTGGGAATGGAATCAGCTCGGTAAAAGCCTTGTCATCATCTATCAATAGAGCAATCACAATTAAGGAACACATCAATACACCATGACTTTCCAAATATCAGGTGCCCCTGCCATAGATTATTGAAATGGCATCTAAAAAAGAAAAGAGGCAGCAAACAATTTCCTGACCTGGAAACAGTGGCCAGAGAAAATGGTGGCTCAGCTTGGGAGAAGTAGCAGGCACTTCCTTGTGTGTAAACAAGGAAACATGGGGAAACCCTGCTGCAAACAGGAAGCTGTGTGGCAGACGGTTAGTGTGCAGTGTGCCTGAGAAAATTTGTTAATATTGGTTCATATCTGAGAACTTCTGGACACCCATAGAGTCGCATCAGTTCTCAGAAAAAGGCAACCAACAGTTTAAGGGGGAAAACAGTTGAGTCAATGAATTGAGAGACTGAGAGGAAATTAGCTGTTATGAGCCAAAACTGGGAACCTTTTCATCATGAAAACTCAAAGCAGGATTTGTGGTGGTTCTGCAAACAGAAGAGTCTTTTATATCCTGTTTCTGCATTTGTCAAAAAGGCAAAGTATGACAAAGATACCCTAATAGTCCAGTGTCTTCTTGTCCATAAGAAACTAAATATACTTGTTTAATGCCAAATGCAACAGTCCTCAGAGCTCAAAGAAGTATGAAGGACATCCTGGAATTACAGACCTGCTGGGGTCCAGTGAATTATCACTTGTGGGGAGCCAGTGAATCTACAAACATGGGATCAGTTTCCACAAAAAAGGAAGAGAGCCTGAAAATCAACAAAACCTAGCTACCGGTACTAAAAAATATCAAAACCAAAATCCAGAGCCGTTCAAAGGCAACCGCAAATGAACTCCACCCAGATACATGCTAATGTAATTGTAAATGGATATGCAAATACAAATGAATTATAAAGGGCTTGGACAGATTTATGGAGAAGTCAATCTATGGCTACCAATCTTGATCCTCCTTGATCTCAGATTGCAAATGCCTTAGCAGACCAGGTGCTCAGGAGCAGCAGCAGCAGCAGGCCATTGCTTTCACATCCTGCAGGTGAGCTCCCAAAGGCACCAGGTGGGCCACTGCGAGTAGCAGAGTGCTGGACTAGATGGACTCTGGTCTGATCCAGCAGGCTAGTTCTTATGTTCTTATGTTCTTATGAAAAGAGATTCCACCTAAACATTAGGAAGGTCAGGGCTGTTTGACAGGGGAATACTCTGCCTCGGAGTGTGGTGGAGTCTTCTTCCTTGGGGGTTTTTAAACAGAGGCTGAATGGCCATCTGTCAGGGATGCTTTGATAGTGTCTTCCTGCATTGCAGGGGGTTGGACTTGACAGCTCTTCTGGTCTCTTCCAACTCTATGATTCGTGACATAAGATGAGATGCAGTATTCAGCTCACCCCAATGTTCATAACACAACAACTAGAAAAACGGATAGTCATCTCTGACAAATTCGCATGTATATACATTGGGGTGAACTGTATACCACCATTTCCTCTGCATCACAGCAAATTCTTCTTGACCTTATTGTAGATTCACACAACTGTGTATTGGCATCTTTAGGTGTAATTGTCTGAAGTGCTGTCATCAGTACAGTTGGTGTTCTTCTTTTAAACAAGGCCTGCTTCTGCCTTGCCTGTTTTCTGATCTATGTAACTTTACAAGTCACTGTTTCTGTATGCACAGTGAATTTCTGCTGTTTGAATATGCACAATGAATGTTTGTATTTTGCTATTGTTGCAATGAAGTTATATTAACTTTATGTATAGCTGCATTGCAGTTTATTGTTCGTATGTGCCAGTACTCACAGTGCAAACTGAATTTGCTCTAGTTGTTGTAACTTGTACTCAGAGGTGGGATCCAACCAGTTCTCACCACTTCTCTAGAAGTGGTTACTAATTTTTTCTGAGTGCCAAGAAGGGGTTACTAAAGCAACCTCCCTGCCCAATCGGGACTGGAGGTGTGTGTGTGCGGCGGCGCCACTGTTTGAATCCCACCACCATCGGAACCTGTTAACAAAATTTTTGGATCCCACCACTGCTTGTACTGTGTATCCTTTTGTATAATGTCCATCTTTGTCATAGCAGCCTTGAGATTAGGCCCAATATCATTCAGAAAGAAGCCCAGATCCTCTCTGTGTTGTCTTTTAATGACTCTTTGTTTCTTCCTCTGGAAACAAAGACATGGAAGCCATGTTAGGAGGGCAGTCCCCATCTCCGATGTCTTTCCTTCCATCTGACCTTACCTCCTTTGGGGTGTTGTGGGGTTTCTGGACTGTATGGCCGTGTTCCAGTAGCATTTTCTCCTGACGTTTTGCCTGCATCTATGGCTGGCATCTTCAGAGGATCTTCAGGCGAAACATCAGGAGAAAGTGCTACTGGAACAGGGCCATACAGCCCAGAAACCCCACAATGCTCTAGTGATTCTGGCCGTGAAAGCCTTCAACAGTACTTACCTCTTTTGTCTGTAGGATGCTGCACAGCAGCTATTTCTGCCTGAGCCACACCTTATCTATGAAGATGTTGGTGTGTAAACTGAAGAGATGAAGGTTGTACGTGGCCAGGCGCACTGAGAGGCAGCAGAGCCCCCACAGGGTGGCTGGGATTTCAAGGATTTGCCTTGATTGCTTGGGGGTGGTGGTGCGGGGAGAACCAGCCTGTGTGCTGGGCAAAATGGTCTGGCGTGTCCCTGTTGGGCGTGTATTCCTTCCCCTGCTTCAAATGTCCATCCACTTGCAGCCCTCGAGCATGTATTTTGGCATTCCCACCTGTTGTAGCTTTTGCAAAGGTTTCCCTTCCCTTGCAGGAACCTGCTCTATGTTTACCCTCAAAGCCTGAACTTCAGCAGTCGTCAAGGTTCGGTGCGGAACATCACCGTGAAGCTGCAGTTCATGGCAGGAGAGGACCCTGGGCAGGCTTTGCCAGTGAGTGAGACGGCCGCCTCCTCCCTTTTGCACCTCTGTATTTCATCCCTTCTCTTGAGGAGCCAAAACTTAATGAGGGAGCCATGGGAGAACATCTGCATCAGTTAAGGATGGGGGAGGTGTTTTGCTCCAAAGGTCATCTTGCCTGCAAATTTCATTTCTGGCTCACCCTTTGATGTTTTGGGGACTGTTCTGTTTCTCTAGTGACATGTTTTGGGCAACAGTTTTCTACCAGACCTGCAATATTTGGGTTTCTGTGAGCCTGGTTGTTTTTTACTGCCAGGTTCTTGGGAGGGAGGGGCAGTGGTTCAGTGGTAGAGCATCTGCTTGACCTGAAGAAGGTTCCTGGTTCAATCCCTGTCATCTCTAGGGTTAGAGATTCTGATGGTCTGAATCCAGGTTCGGACCGAATCTGCACTGATTCAGATGGATTTGGATGAGTAGGGTCCGAATCCAATCTGTCCAAATCACATCCAATCTGAATCCATGGGATTTTAGACGTATTGGCACCAAAATTTCAGGGTATCATCAGGAGACTTTCCTGATCATACCCCCCAAGTTTGATACAGTTTGGTTTAGGAGGGCCAAAGTTATGGACCCTCAAAAGGGGTGCCCCATCTCCCATGAGCTCCCATTGGAAACAATGGGGGATGGGGGCACCCCCTTTGAGGTATCGACCAACTCTAGTCATCTCCAGACCTTTCTGTGCCTGAGATCCCAGAGACAAACACACAATCAAGAATTGCACTGTATGCAGCTTGCAGTAGAACAAGGCTGTCTCCCTTCAGAAATCTTGAATCGGTTTAATACTTTAACAAGAATGCTAGAAAGTGTCTTATCCACATACATTAATTGCTATTGGTGTCACTTTAAATCACATAAAACGTCTGTAACGCAGTTTCTCCAAAATATGTTAATTTCCAGAATCTCTACACAACTTAAATCTGATATTGTTGTACTGGCTAAAATTACATGAAGGCAGAATGCTGCCTCTCTTTATCCAACATAAGGAACGCCAAAGCAAAACGCTTTCTAGTGTTCTTGTGAAAGTATTAAACTTGTTCAAGATTTTTGAAGTGAGGCAGCCTAGTTTTGCTGCAATCTGCAGACTGTGTCATTTTGGATTGGATTTGTCACAACTTGTTGCACAGACCCTCAAGTAATTTCTTGATGTGGTCAGATCCTGGAGAGGTGTAGCCTTCATCCTCTGAAAATATGTCTCCAAGCTGCATACGTGAGTCACAGTTTTCAAGGGGTGAAGTCTCTGTGCTAATTAGGTGACTGCTTATTTTGACCCAAGCCGGTTGACAAGGCGGTCACCACAAGAATTCCTGGAAGGAGGAGGCACCATTGAGGAGAGGTCTGTAGTTTGATGAGTAGACCTGCCTAGGTTTGCACTGTGTCTTCTGTGCGGTGAATGATCAGATCCAAAATGCTGCTGGCATTTTGCAAAGGAGAGCAGAACAGCAGGGGTCTTTGCAAATGTAAAGGACTAGACTGCGAGCCAGTTCAGCCATGGAGCCTCTTGTCCTGGTCCTTCCAGTCTCCCTTCCCGCCACCCCATCGCTCCCTGCCAAAAGCAGCTGATTCTGTGATTCGAATGAAGGCCGGATTAGTAAACAGAGCTGGCTCAAGTGGGTGTGAAGCGTGAGCAGTTAGAATAGAAGGCTGGGACTGGGGAGACCCCCACTGGCGTAACGTCCATCTGGCAGATTGGGCAACTGCCCAAGGCATCGGAATTTTGAGTCATGTGGGGGGCATGTGAGCAAGCCGAGTCACGTGCTCTGAGTTTTGCCCAGGGCTCCAGTTTGCCTCGTTACGCCCCTGGAGACCCCAATTCCCATCCTTCCTCTGCTGTGAAGCTCAGTGTTGGCTTTGCATTGGTCACTGTCCCTTGGCCTAGCCTGCTTCACAGAACAACTGAGAGGATGGTTGGAGAGGAAAGGGCCTCAGCTGCTGCCCTCAGCTCCTCAGAGAAAGGGGCAGGTCAAAAACACGAGAAATAATATTTTTAAAAGATAACGACTGACTTTGGGACAGACCTGGGATTAACCTGGTGCACAATGTGGGACCACCTGGTGGTAATTTTCACCAAGTGTGCAGTATTGTGGTATGTGGCACAGCCAGGGGGCTTACATGCAGTGGCGAGATTCAAATAATTTAACAACTGGTTGTTTACAAGCACCATTTTAACAACCGGTTCTGCTGAAGTGTTGCGAAACTGCTGAATCCCACCTCGGCTTACGTGTCAGTTCCATCTTCAAATTCTTTTTGTGTGGAATTGGTGAAAGGCTCTAGAGCAGGGGTAGGGAACCTGCGGCTCTCCAGATGTTCAGGAACTACAATTCCCATCAGCCCCTACCAGCATGGCCAATTGGCCATGCTGACAGAAACTGATAGGGTGTGGATTCCTGAGCTGGAGAGCTGCAGAGTTCCCTGGGACCTCTACTCTAGAAAAGGCATGTTCCCCTGCCATAACTGTCGCAACACCCACTTTGGCGGAGAGGTGAGTGAGCATAGTAGTTCTTCTACTATAGGAGCAGCAGTGGCGTAGTGGTTAAGAGCAGGTGCATTCTAATCTGGAGGAACCGGGTTTGATTCCCCACTCTGCTGCTTGAGCTGGGGAGGCTTATCTGGGGAATTCAGATTAGCCTGTGCACTCCCACATATGCCAGCTGGGTGACTTTGGGCTAGTCACAGCTTTTTGGAGCTCTCTCAGCCCCACCTACCTCACAGGGTGTTTGTTGCGAGGGGGGAAGGGCAAGGAGATTGTAAGCCCCTTTGAGTCTCCTACAGGAGAGAAAGGGGGGATATAAATCCAAACTCCTCCTCCTCCTCCTCCTCCTCCTCCTCCTCCTCCTCCTCCTCCTCCTCCTCCTCTTCCTCTTCCTCTTCCTCTTCTTCTTCTTCTTCTTCTTCTTCTTCTTCTTCTTCTTCTTCTTCTTCTTCTTCTTCTTCTTCTTCTTCTTCTTCTTCTTCTTCTTCTTCTTCTTCTTCTTCTTCTTCTTCTTCTTCTTCTTCTTCTTCTTCAGAAGTCTTCTGATTATCCAGTTCTCTGCCCACAGATATACAGGGCCTATAACTTTCTGGGAAGGTTTCAGCCTGTTTTGTGGGTGAGGGAAGAGTATTATGGTGGGACAGGATCAGGGGGTGTTGTGAAAGCTGTTCAAAAATATCTGGAAAGTTGCCTTATAGGAGGAGACGGCTGATATCCTGTTCTATGTTGGCTTCCATGACCCTCTGAACAAAATTTCATCCCAACCAGGCAAAGGGGGGGGGGTCATAAACCATGTGGGGCTCTTATGGGGGAAGGGCAATGTGGGAAGGAAGAGAAATGCCTGGTATTTATTGCAGGCAATACACACTGAAAATCCCACCCCTCCCTGAATATTACCTTTCTTGGCTTCCCACCCTGTGGCCAGCTGGAATCCTTCTGCCTGTCTCAGTTGAATGCTTCCTCTGTCTTTCCTGACACCTCAGGTGATCTTTGGGAAATCAAGCTGCAGCGAATTTGTAAAAGAGGCCTACACAGCTGTTGTCTACCATAACAAGTGAGTGAGCTATTGGGACATTGGAGCAGGGTTGACTGGGAGGTGATACTGTTGCCTCATTCATTCATTCATTCATTCATTCATTCATTCATTCATTCATTCATTCATTCATTCATTCATTCATTCATTCATTCATTCATTCATTCATTCATTCATTCATTTATACTTTTGATTTATTGGCCGCCCTCCCCCGAAGGGCTCAGAGCGGCTTACAACACAATAAAACTCAACAATATAAATATTATTTAAAATCAACCAGAATATACGATCTAAAATCCAAAACAGTTTAGATGGTGATAAAAATCCCACCCTCACCCCCAGCCCACTGGAGGCCAGGACCATGTAACCACACTCAGCCCGGCTGGCCTGGTGGAACAGGTCCTTTTTGCAGGCTCTGCAGAAACTCGATAAGTCCCGCAGGGCCCCGGTCTCTCTATTTTAATCTATTTTAGTTACGTTTCCCCCCACTCTCCAAGCTATATGTCCCCAAATTAATTTACAACAAAGTAGTGTAATAAAATCACATCCAAATACTTACCTCAACTCAAAAAGTATCTGAAAGGGTGCCATGCAAGGGAAGGGGAGGGAGGGGTGGCATGCAAGGGCAGGGAGGAAGGGGGTCTTCACTATGTTCCTCTATGTCCGTGGTGGCGAACCTTTGGCACTCCAGATGTCATGGACTACAATTCACATCAGCCCCTGCCAGCATGGCCAATTGGCCATGCTGGCAGGGGCTGGTGGGAATTGTAGTCCATGACATCTGGAGTGCCAAAGGTTCGCCACCACTGCTCTATGTGATGCTCCCCCCCCATATTTTGGCAAGCTGGCTCTAAAGCAATGGGAAGTATTGTTATACAAGGGAGGGGGAGGGGGGTCTGGCATCTGGACATGGCCCACCCATCCTAGCAGAGGGAGGGGAAGGAGTGAGATTGGCATGCAAGGGAGGGGAGGGGAATGGGGGATGGGAGGGAAGGAGGGAGGGGTGGAATGCAGGTTTGTTCAGAGAATCAGCCCAGAGTCCCCACGATTCTTGCTAACTGATAAGGAAATTTGAGATAATTGAATGTATTTTACATCTGTTGATTCCATCTGAGCTGACGTGCCCCTCCCCCCACAAACAGGTCCCCCGAGTTCTATGAGGAGTTCAAATTGAAAATCCCTGCCAATCTCACGGACAACCACCACCTCCTCTTTATTTTCTACCATGTGAGCTGTCAGCAGAAGCAGAACACGCCTCTGGAGATCCCGGTTGGCTATACAGTGAGTGCTCACAAAATCTGGGGTGGGCTTTAGTTCAGCAGAACACCCCAAGCTCCAACCCTGGCATCTTCTGTTCAAAAGGGACCATAAATCAATTGCTTTTGGAGACCATCCACAGGTCAGAGAAGGCAGTCCTTGGTAGCAGGTCAGTGGCCTGGTGCATTGTGGGGCAGATTCCTGAGTTTAATTTGTTTGGGATGCCCCTGAGTGGGCTTGCGTGGGATTCCTGACCCTCAGCAAAGAAAAATAAAACAGTCTCCAATGGCCAATGTTGTGGTTATGCTGGTAATTATGATGTGATATAAAGTGCAATAAAGTAATACAGATGTGCAAACTAACAAACAACCCAAACCCTTCTTATGTATATTATAGTATATATAAGAAGGGTTTGGGTTGTTTGTTTGATTCTCATACATGGAGAATCTCTTTTTGTTTGCATGCTATAAAGTCTGTTCCGATGCTCTTAGAAGGTAATATTTACAAAGTAATATTTACAAAGGGCTAGCAGTGGCGTAGGAGGTTAAGAACTCATGTATCTAATCTGGAGGAACCGGGTTTGATTCCCAGCTCTGCCGCCTGAGCTGTGGAGGCTTATCTGGGGAATTCAGATTAGCCTGTGCACTCCCACACACGCCAGCTGGGTGACCTTGAGCTAGTCACAGCTTTTCGGAGCTCTCTCAGCCCCACCCACCTCACAGGGTGTTTGTTGTGAGGGGGGAAGGGCAAGGAGATTGCAAGCCCCTTTGAGTCTCCTGCAGGAGAGAAAGGGGGGGGGATATAAATCCAAACTCTTCTTCTTCTTCTTTATACAGCGCAGTGCTTTTGAGTGGTCTGAAACAAATTGTTGAATAGGAGTGTCCAATCCTTCTGAGAGTAAAAGTTACTCTTTAAAGACTGTGTTTCTAATAGTGCTTAACAGTGCTTGGTTGATAATTGTAGCAGGTGATGCTCCATGTATGATATAGTATATATAAGAAGGGTTTGGGTTGTTTGTGAGTTTGCATATTTGTATTATTTTGTTGCACTTTATATCACATTATACAGCATAACCACAACATTGGCCATTGGAGAGTGTTTTGTTTTTCTTTGTTAGATTCCTGACCCTCAGCCCCTTTTGCTCTGTGGGGCTTGGGTGAAAACACAGATTCTGAGCATTGTAGAATGGTTCTTCTTGATCCTGCAAAACAAAGGGCATTAGAAATCAGTGAATGTGAGAATGTGGTTTCCTCTTTGTGTGCCTTCTGTGCAGTCCCATGTTGGGGCTGCACTTGCGCAGGCCAATGACAGTAACTGAACAGAAAGCTTCAGTGATGATTTGAAGGTTAGAACCTCCCAGAATGCTCCTCCCGCTCCCAACCAGAGCCTCCAGGCAGCTTTTCCTGCCTAAAAGGTCACATGATCGGGAGGGAGGAGGAGCACTTCCCTCAGTTCTTCTACTGTGGAAACAGTAGCATTCCTGCTCTGCTCTGATTGGCTGATTCGCCTTTGCTTCTTTTAGTCAGCTTTCTGAGGTAAAATCTCTTCTGGTTCGACACCGAAGGTGAAGCGCTCTTCAATGTAAAGGATTCAATGGTGTTGATGGTGAAGTAACCTTGAGTGCATTCCACAGCCCGGGCGATGGGCCAGATGCATCGGCGGAGACTTTATCTTTGCGCGGGAGATGAAGACTCCGTTCCCATGGGAAGCAGGAAGGGGGGATGGGGTGAATGGTGTTATAACCTGTGCTTCTGGCGGGAAGTGCCATTCCTGCCACTGCGTGTACTTGAGCTTTCTAAGATGTCTTAATAACTGGACTTTTACTCCCAAAAGCCTTTTATTTCTGCTTCTATGGAATTCCTTACACTTCAAAAAGTGCTCAACTTGTGGGGCCAAAATGTCAAGAAATGACAAGCTCAATGACCGCCTTCTCTGCTTAGGTGACGGCCACTTCCCTTCAACCTGGAGTTTCTGTGCCCTTCTCACACCAAAGGCCTTGGCTGTGAGAACTTCGCACTTGAAATCCTCCCTGTGGGGGGAATCGTTGACTCCTGAGGGCCTTCATGGGGAGACTCTGTTGAAATCTCCCTCTGTTGATTCCCTCGTGACTCCACTGTCCCAGCTGGTTCTTCGAAGCTGACAGCCAAGAAGGCTGCCAAATGCTCTAAGGCCATCAGAGCAGCAAACTAATGGAGGAGGAAAGTTAAAGGCAAAGTCCTCTTGATGTTGGTGCTCCTCATCCCACTCTCTGTGGACTTCCGAAGTTTGTGGCCATACTCTGATGCCGGGAGGTGTTACCGGATGTCCGGGAGTGGGGGTAGCCCCCCTCCCCGGACTTGCGCCCCTGCCTGCGGCTGGCGGACACATTGCCCGCGATGCGGGGCGCCGTGACGGTAGGGGAGACCCGTCACTGCGCCAGCGAGGGATGGGAGCGGCTCCCTGCTCCCTCGCCAGCCGACGAGATGGGCGGAGGCCCCGGTGGCGGGGAGTGGTGCGCCGAAAGGGCCGGGCCGGACGAGTGGGGCCAGCTGAGCCCTGTTGGGCTGAGTGCGGGAGGTGGGAGGAAGCACGGGGGTGTGGGGGCGGGGTTTTCAACCCAGCGGTTTACAGCAGAGGGGATAAAAGGGAGGAAACACGGGAAGGAGGGGGAGAGGAAGGACGAGAAGGAGGGAGTGTGTGCGTGTGTGGGAGGGAGAAGAGAAGGACGTAGAGGGACAAGGAGGACGACGGTGGGGAAGTCCAAGGGGAGGAGAGGAGAGGACAACAGGGAGGAAGGTCTTGGAAAGGAGGGGAGGCAGTGGTTGGTCAGAGGGGGCAGGAACTGAGAGGGAAGGAGAAGCCAGCAGTCCAGAGGCTAGCAGGGGGGCTTCCCTACTCTCCCTCCCTAGCTTTCTGCAGGCACTGGGTCAGCTGTGGGCAGCCGGCGCAAGCTGTGGCTAAAGCAGCTGTCCCACTTAGTTCACTCCCTGGAGAATGGGAGTGAGGCCGGAAGTTCCAGCATCCGGGCAGGGGAAGGTGGGTTGGCAACAGGGGCCCCGACGGGGACCCCGCCCCGGGCGAAGGACACCAGAGGTGATTGATGTCACCGCCAAGAGTGGCTTATCGGAAGTGATGGGCTCACCTGACAGCTCGTCTCCCCCTTCAGTGATTCTGAAGCATCAATGCTGATCCTCCTTGCCACCAGGACTGTTGTCAAGGCGGGTCACCCACCCTTTTTTGCAGTTGGGCCGTGACACTTCTTCCGACTCCCGTTCTTCATAGTGCTGAGAGTGCTCTACTCCAACGTGTCCAACGTTGAGGCGTGCACTGATGCCAATACCGTTGATGTTGATGGCGGACTTCTTGGTACTTTACAGGGACTTTCCTTTAACGCTGAGAGCCCCACCGGCACCGAATGCTTTTCCAAAGTACCCATTAAGCTGCCTCACTGATGCAGCAGGCCTGAGCATCCCTACCAGGGCATTCCACTCGCTCCCACTCTCCTCCAGCTGCCTCCTTTCCCCTGTCAAAATTCTGGACATTTGCAAAGCAGCGACATGGTCCTTAGCCTCTACTTTTATTTGTCACTACGCTGTGGATATTGACTTGCATCCCAATGCTGATGTGAGAAAGGCAGTTCTGCATTCTTTGTTTCAACGACTGGTTCAATTTGTAAAAAGCATGTTTTGCTTTGCTTTGTTGTGGTGGTCAGTGGTTCAGTCACAGTCTCACACCCACCACTTGGTGTGGAATGAGCTTGCTAACTCTCCCAAAGTGGGACTGCACAGAAGGCCATGAAGAGGTAAAACAATGTTGCACTTGCCTGTAACTGTTGCTCCTTGAGTGATCTTCTGTGCAGGCACAAATACCTCCCTTCCCCACAGTGGCCTGTTCCTGATTTGCCTACTGATTGTGACGGGCTTACCTTGTTTCAGGCAGATTCTGCAACAGTGGTAGAAGAACTGAGGGGAGTGCTCCTCCTCCCTCCAAATTATGTGACTTTTAGGCAGAAAATCTGCCTGGAGGTTCTGGTTGGGAGGGGTAAGAGAACTCAGGAGGGTTCTAATCTTCAAATCTTCACAGAAGCTTGCTATTCAGTTACCGTGGCTGGCCTGCCCAAGCACAGTCCCAATGTGTGCCTGCACAGAAGACCACTTGAGGAGCAACAGTTACAGGAGCAACAGTTACAATGCTGTTTTTCCGCAAAACTGTGACCTATAAGGCTGGCAGAGGGGCAGGATGAATTGTAGTGCAAAAAGTCCATGTGAGAGCTTGTTCTGCCTCTTAGTCAGTCTTCTCTCTGTGCAGTGGATTCCTCTCATGCAGCATGGGCGACTACGGACAGGCCAATTCTGCCTCCCCGTGTCAGTGGAAAAGCCTCCGGCCAGCTACTCTGTGCTCACTCCTGATGTAAGTAATCTTGATAGTTAGCTTTAGAGTCCCCTGGAGGGCATCTTCAGGCTTGTCCTGTATTTTGAAACATGCCCTGCTTTTCATACTCTCAAAAGCAGGGGTGTCAAACTCATGGCCTTCCAGATGTTCATGAACTACAGTTCCCATCAGTCCCTCCCAACATGAGCATTGGCTATACTGGCAAGGGCTGATGGGAATTGTAGTTCATGAACATCTCGAGGGCCATGAGTTTGACACCTGTGCTCTAAAGCAAGGCCATTAATACAGCTCATGGCTTTGGCCCATGTTTTGCATGGAAAGGTGATGCAGCCGCTTTTGCCATCAGACTGCAGCGTGTTCTCGTTTTGAGTTGAGCACATTTTGATTTATGTTTGGCCCCCTTTTTAACACGTTTTATTATATACATCATTTAGGGAGGAGTGTTGAAAGGAGAGCAAGCTGTTTGAGACAGAGACCATTAAAAGTGAAAATTAATTGCAGGATAGATTGCATGAGAAGAGCCAATAAGTGGACAGCCTTTATTTTTCCCATCATTTCTTCAGGCAGATTCTTTCTCCTATCAGACGGAATAGATAAGGGTACAGTTTGAGTTACTCTGAGGACCAGAGGGGTAGCTAGGGAAAATGGACCCCGGTGCAAAATCTGAGTTTTGCTGTTCCCTTCCATGTTTGTTTGTGTTTTTGTATTTTTTTAGTGTTTTTTTCAGTTTTCGGCCTGCAGTGGGCGCAGTTTTTAGGATAGCAACATGAGAATTTCAGGGTATCTTTAGGAGACTATCCTGATGATACCAGCCAGGTCTGGTGAAGTTTGGTTCAAGGGGGTCCAAAGTTATGGACTCTCAAAGGTATATTCTTTATTAAGCTCTGCAGGAGATATAGCTTTGGAGCATGTTAGCCAGATCTGAAGAGACATCCAAGGGTTGATATACCCTATAGGAAGCCCCCTTCCCCCAGCCAGGTGGACAGGGCAGACTAACATCATTACATTGTTTATCCTAACAGTACCAGCTCACACCAGAAAGTATCCTTATCACCAATCACAGAGAAGCAGGGGGAGCTGGAATGCGTTCCTTCTCATATTTAACTTACTGTTCACCCATTTAACTTACTGTTCACCCATACTAATACTTAGTAGTGTATCCTCCATCCAGAGAGAAAGGGGTGGGGAGAGAGAAGGGAAAGAAAGGGGGAGAGGGAAAGGAGGTGGGAGAGAGAAACTAGGAGAGAGAAACAGGGAAAGGAAGAGAAACGGGAAGAGTGAGAAAGGGGAAAGGGAGCGAAGGAGAAAGAAAGGGAGAAGAGAGAAATGTGGGAAGAGAAAGAAATGGGGAGAGAGAAAGGGGGACGGGTGTGAAAGGGGGAAGGGAAGGAGTTTCAGTGGCGGTGGGGGAGTCACCACCAAAAAAACAAAGCCTCTGGTTGCTTTTCAGTTAAACTTAACTTACTTTCAGGCAAGTAGTGCTGGGACCAGGAGGAGACTGGAGGCAGAGAGAAGCCCACGAAAAAATGCCTCCCCAACTTCAGACTGCTCCTGGCCGCAGCACTGCTCACCTGAAAGTAAATTAATTTTAAAGCAACCAGAGGCTGTTTTCATTTCATTTCATAACCTTTATTGGCATAAGAAACAACAGAACAATAATTCCAATAAGAATAGTTAAGAACATATTAAAATAACAGTTCATAGGAATTTGGCCACGGCCTCCAGGATCTGAAGAGACATCCCAATTGGCCATGCTGGCAGGGGCTGATGGGAATTGTAGTCCATAACATCTGGAGTGCCAAAGGTTCGCCACCACGGCCCTATAGGAAGCCCCCTTCCCCGAGCCAGATGGACAGGGCAGAATAACATCATTACATTGTTTATCCTAACAGTACCAGTTCACACCAGAAAGTATCCTTATCACCAATCACAGAGAAGCAGGGGGAGCTGGAATGCGTTCTCATTGTTCTCATTATTGAGTAGAAATACAGTGTTTTGTGAGTCGCTCGACTCGACATGATCTACCAACAAGGGGGCTAGGAGCTTATCTCTAATAGACGCATACAAGGGACACTGTAATAAAACATGCCGGACAGACTCTTCACAGGTGAAATCACCAATACATTTCCTCTTCTGGTGTGGTAGCCTCAGACTTCTTCCTGGTCGAAGAGCAGAAGGTAAAACATTGCAACGAGCTGACGATACGGCCCGTCACCATTTAGGCTCTGTTAACAATTGCAGGTATCCTGCCATAGTTGAGCTATTCAGTGGAATACCCAAAAAGGAGGGAGAGCAAAATTTATTGACCTCGTTTATCAATCCCCAGTATTCCAGATCAAGGAGCCTTTTAAAAAATTGTATCAAATGCCTCCCTTTCGGTAAGCATGGCTAACCAGAGACAGTTTTTCTGTGGCTGGGAATGGGGGGGTGGGGGGGCACTTTTCTCCCCTTCCTCCCCCATCCTGCCGCCACCACCACCACCATGAAAGCCTCTGGTTGCTTTAAATGTAAGATTACCTTACTTCCAGGCAACGAGACTGGACTAGATCAGTCAGGGTGGTGGCTCTTCTCACACTCCCGCCCACTGCCCCAGTTATGTGTCTGGTTTCATGCCCTGTCTGCATTGCAGTCACAAGATAGGGCACGGCTCCAAGAATGTGGAACAAAAACTATTCAACAAAGAACCTTCTGATTTGGGACGATATTTGTGGCTTCTCGATTCTGACCGCAGACGTGTTCTGCTTCTTCTTTCTCTGAAATCACGTCGGATTGTTTGCTGGCACTGTCCGCTCTTGCCGTCTGATGTGTGTTCCTGTTGTTGATGTGGACACCCAGATCTTGCATCCATCGAGCACACAGCCTTCTTCATGATACTATCCTTGGAGGAAATAGCCACTTGGCATTGAGCTTTGCAGGAGGAAGGATCCTCATGGTCTTGCAATGCTTGGCTCTCCTCTGTTCCCCTGCAGGTTCAGCTGCCGGGCATGAAGTGGGTGGACAATCACAAGGGGGTCTTCAATGTGGAGGTGCTAGCTGTTTCCTCTGTCCATACTCAGGTGAGAGGAAGAGCGGTGATGGGGATAGAGCTTCTGTGCTACGAGGGATGGAATTCTCATCCAAGTGCTGCCACCAGGTGGAGGGATGAGGTCTTGCACCGCAGCAGGAGCTGTTGCTCTGGCATTGGCCATCCTCTTGTCTACTGATGCCTGGAGATGCCTGCTGACCATAGGTGTAGCTACCATGGGGCGGGGAGGGGACCGGCACCCCGGGCGGCCGCCATTCAGGTCACCAGGAGGGGGCGGAAAATTGCCCCCACACCCTCCTTCCCGCCTCACCCTGCCCCACCAGGCCAGGCAGAGGCCACTGCCTGGCGCCCCAGCCCCGCCAGGCCCCGCCGCTGGCTAAGGTAAGGGGGCATGGGGAGTGCAAGGGTGGTGGGGTGCAGGGGATGGGGGGCAGGGCCCCATTGGGGAGTGGAAAACTCAGAGTCTGCCCCAGGCTCCATTTTCCCTAGCTACACCACTGCTGCTGACCATGTAGCCTTTGCAATCTATGAAATTAATGTGCTACGTCCAAAACAATATGAGATTCACAAACACACGTGGCACATAGGTGCTGGCTCAAGCAATTTATATTACCTGTTACCCTGTTTCCCCGAATATAAGACATCCCCGGAAAATAAGACGTAGTAGAAGTTTTGCTGAAGTGCGAAATATAAGGCATCCCCAAAAAGTAAGATGTAGCAAAGTTTTTGTTTAGAAGCATGCCTGACGAACAGAATACAGAAATATAAGACATTCCCTGAAAATAAGACATAGTGCATCTTTGGGAGCAAAAATTAATCGGGGAAACACGGTAGTTACTTGTAAGGTATGCCAAATTGTTGGCTATTAGACTTATCAAACTATTATATCTCCATAACACATATATCTCTCCACTTTAAATCCAATTCATGCAACAATTTATTACAAGACAACCTTCTCTCAAGTTCATAATCATTTACTTGTTAAAGCAACAATGTCCATAATCTTGTAAATATTATTGCGTCAATGTCACCCGTTGTGACTGTAATACAAGTCCATAACAATTAATGAAAATCCTGAATTGGTGGCTTGAATTACTTATAAATACCGTCCCAATTCAAGGGCAAGTCAAATTTCTCATCATTTTCAGTTGTATATATTTCAATCCGCTCCGTTGTACTTCCCAAACGCTACGCGCTGATTATCGCGTTTTCGTCTGTCTTCTTCAAGGGAAGTGTTCATGCACTTGATAAGGAACCCTCAACAGGTGATTCTGTACATAACATTCCTTATATCATCTTATTATTGCCATGAATGAAGGTTTCTACAACATAAACAATATACAGGTGGAGGAAGTCATATCGCAAAGAATATTTACATTCATTACATTGCTTATTAATGTATAATATTATTGTATACATTTCTATATCCAGTCAATTAACTCTATTAATGTAGCAAATGTAGCATTTGCACAAAACCCCCATGAGTTTTCCTTATGCAGCACACATGTACATTTTCCAAAACTGAACAGCAGTCCTCCTCTATCAGAAGCCGTTTCCACACGGCCCAAATACGACACCTAAGGCGCCGTTCACACAGGCGGTGCTGCTGAAACGCAGCAGCGCTGACCAGGCTTCCCTCCACCTCCCCCAGAGCGGCGTCAGGCCGCCCCCCAAAATCTCTCTCCTGGAGGGAGGTTTTTTAAAAACAGCGTGTTCCTGCTGGTGTGGTGTGAACGACACCGCCGGGAACACGCTGTTTTCCCCGTCCCCACCCCTTACCTCATTGTCCTGCGTCACTCTGCCGGACTGCTGAGACCCTCCCTCGCTGTCCTCCGACCCCTGGAGGTCGGAGGGCAGCGTGGGCGGGTCTTAGTAGTCCAGCAGGGCGATGCAGGACAACGAGGTGAGTGTGGGGGGAACGGGAAGAGGCGGAGCCGCCTCTCCCACGCCAGCCTCTGTGGGGGCTGCTCGCATGCTCCCGTGCGAACGGCCCCCACCCCTCCGATGGCAGGATTCCTGCTGGTGCAGGGGCGCCCTTTCCACGGCCTGAGCTTACAACTGACGAAGAAAAATGAGGTATTCTTGCTGACCCTAATATGTCAAAGCCATGTATGATGGGAATCACCTGCAGACCCTTTTACTCTCCCTGGAGCTTAAGCTACGGAGCCTCAGCTTGGCCAATCTTTTACTAGACCTCTTAGTTCCAACAGAGAATATACGTTTGAGCACGTCACCTTCTTCTCTTAATGACATGGTGTAGCTTCCTCTTCCAGTCGCATCGAACTGCTGAAGTGGCTGGTGTCAGCTGCTTAAGAGTTACTTAGAATTTCAGGGCACATCACAGTTTGTTTGTTCTTTATCTGGGCAGGACCCATTCCTAGACAAGTTCTTCACACTGATCCATGTGCTGGAGGAATACTCCTTTCCTTTCCGACTGAAAGATGTGATCCTCACGGAGAGCAACATGGAGTCTGAACTGAAATCCAGCATGGGCAACCTTCGAGTGGCCAGTTTGGAGCCCCTTGTCGCCTTCAGCCACCAGATCCTCAACAAACTCATCCAGCTGATAGTGCACCCACCTGTCATTGGTGGGCAGGCAGGTAAATTCCCCAGCCTTCTTCTCATCATAGCTCCTGCGTTGTCAACATTGTCTCTGCCTCCTTGGCTCCACTTATTGGGTCCTTCTGGCTACTGTACTATTTCAGGAAGCCTCTAAGGTTGAGCTGGAAACTGTAAAATCTGTAACAGTCATTGATATTTATCAGTTAAAAGCACAGGGTGTGGAATACGGGCTACATATAATAAAACAAAGTTGATGGTACACTCACTATAAATGACCAATACCCAGACCCTACATGTTTCAGCCTTTTGGGAATGTTTAGCTTATGGGCCGCTCTTCCCCATACAAGCTCAGTGTGGCTTGCATCAGTTTGTAACAATAAAATCAATAAAACATGTTCATCCATATCCCAGCTCCATTGATCTCCATTGAGGGATAACAGTCAAAATTGAACTGTGCCTGTTCTGTTCCCCAAGTAAAACATTCTTAGGTGTCCTGTACTTGGCCAGAACAGAGTGGGAGGCTCACAAGCAAGGTGTAACAGTTAAAAAAAGGTCTTATTGCTTAGAAGAATTGAGACCCTAACTCCTCCCAGGTTCTGACTAAAATAGAGTACTTGCTTGACTGGAACAACTTGAAGCTTGAGACTTTGATTTTTTCTTGACTTCTTCTAAGAAAGTCCACTTTGTCTATGCTTTCTCTTGATTCCTTCAGTGTCCTTTATCTGGATTCTACTTTCTGTTACCACCTTAACTTAATGCTCTACACTTTATACACCTTAGACGTAACATATATTGCAGCCTTCCAACTCCCCTGGCACCTTTGACTAAACTAAACTGAACAGTGGCACTGCTGGGTAATGGAAGGAAGGCTATAAGGCTGCCTCTAGGGGCCTTCTTAAAGGGATAGCGTCTAACTAAAGTTTCCTCCCTTAGAACACTATACAAAAGGAGCTGAACCCATTGTAACTCAAGGGACAACTGAGACTTAATGAAGAAAATGATAAGAGATTCTCTGGGGGCATGACAGTGCCCCCTGTAAAGTCCACATTTGCATACATTAAGTAAGGGAGAGAAAAGGGAGACCAGCCAGATGGATACCATTGCTGTCCTCAACTATAAACCTGGCGGGACAGCTTCGTCTTACCCTGCAAAATTGCCCCAAGTATCCCAATACCTATGTCTCACTTGACAGAGCCAGGCTGTGTCAGGACTACAACCCCCAGCATGCACCGGTTCCCGCCTTTTTCCAACAAGAGTGGGAAAACAAGCTGAAAAGCTACATCCCACCGGAGTTTCACAGCCAATGAGACGCCAGAGACTGGGTGGGGGGGAGAAAGCTGATTGGTTGTTGTTGAGTTAAGAAATAAAATAAATACTGGAACTGAGGACACGAATCCTCAGTTCCAACACCCTGTATCTAGGGCAGTGGTGGTGAACCTTTGGCACTCCAGATGTTACGGACTACAATTCCCATCAGCCTCTGCCAGCATGGCCAATTGGCCAAGCTGGCAAGGGCTGATGGGCATTGTAGTCTATAACATCTGGAGTGCCAAAGGTTCGCCACCATGGATCTAGGGCGACGCAAATCAATAAAGTTCTTTTCTTTAAGTTAACTTCGTTTGAGTGTGTTCAGTCTTACAGGTTGGGACAAGAGCTGGAAAAACCATGGTCCAACTTTTGGGCCAAGGCACACCAATAAGCTGTTACTTGCCAAGCATGAAGCTCTTGGGGGAATATATTGGGTGCGGTGGTCTCGCGGATATAAAAGCTCCAGATCGTTTAGGGGTTTGAAGGTTAGTACCAGGACCGTGAACTTGATTCCCCACTCCTGCTGGAGCCAATGCAGCTGGTGGAGCACTCGTTGGATGTATGCCCCCCCCCCACACAAAGGGTCCCATAATGGCCAGTGGCGTTCTGTACCAACTGGAGCTTCTGAGGCTGCCTCAAAGGCATCTCTGTGTAACGCAAGTTACAGTAGTTTAGTCTGGAAGTAGCCACTGCATGGATCACTGCGACTGGCGGGGTTGAGAGAGGTAGGGGGCCAGCAGACTAGCCTGGCAAAGGTGGTGCAATGCCGCACAGGCTCTGCAAGACCAGGATTCTCCTCTGTTCCCCAGCTCTTGCATTTTATTGCATGTGTCCCAGCTGGTTTGCTCCTCTCTCTGTTTCTCTCTTTGCAGTGAATGTGGGCCGTGCTGCCTTTGAAGCCCTGGCAGTGATGGTGAACCAGATCCATAATGGTCTTGAGGGCAGCCACGATCAGCACGGGCGCAACCGTCTCCTGGCCTCCTACATCTTTTATGTCTTCCATCTGCCTATGGGGGAACCTGGGTTGCCAGGTAACATGTTGTGTGTGTGAGACACAGTGTATAACAGACTTCTCTCTGTGATGCACCTCTGAAGATGCCAGCCACAGATGCAGGCGAAACATTAGGAACAAGATCTACCAGACCACGGCCACATAGCCCGGAAAACTCACAACAACCACTTTGTCCAGGGTTTCCAATTGTCTGTGAACTTAATTAAGTTGTTTTCTTTGAGCAGCAAAGTTAACTTGGCTATCTTGGCCAGCTCTAATACCATCACCTGCCATTCCTCAATTGTAGGGTAGTGTTAGGTCTCGGAACTGCAATTGTTGAGATAATGGAGCACCCAAGCTTGGCAAAGCCAGTTCTGACAAACCTGGCCTTTGCCATCCCCTTTATTCCCCATTGTAATTCCCCCCTCCTGTTTTCCCAATAAATCATGAAAAACAGAAAAACAGTCCCTGGAGCTGAGACGCCCCAAGGTCGGCGGCAGATAGCAAGAGAGGGTCACCTGGCTTCCTGTCCTATGGGATAACAAATACAGTTCTTTCTGTCATGGGACCAGAGGGCCAGGGGAAGCCTAGTTATCTACAAAGCATGTGAAGCCATAAAGTAAGGATCAAGGAAAGAATGCCCCAAATGGTGTATCTTACATGTATCTTTTAGCAGCATTGGTTTGTTGTTTTAAACGGTTACATTGATTCAGGAATGCATTTCCATCACTTAGATACTATCCCCCTGTCAGGTAGAGCTGAGTTTTCCACTCCTGCAAGTGTAGCAGTCTCGCTGCTATTGTCATGTATAAAAACAAAGTTCTCTGTTTTCTTTCCTGAATTCTGTCCATAAATCCCACCAGGCAAGGGCTGCTTATTGCGCCTTTCTTGCTGAGACTTGAGACATATTACAACATTTAGCTATTCAATAAGAACAGTATGAGATATACAACAAGCACTGTAATAAGACTGGAGTACAAAATTAAAAAAAAAGATGTCATAAAACGGTGTACTAAAAGCAAGAGATGCATACAACCTGCAGTGTCATAAAATTTAGCCCTTGAGGCTTGGTAAAAGTGTCCTCTAGAACAGTGGTGGCGAACCTTTGGCACTCCAGATGTTATGGACTACAATTCCCATCATCCCCTGCCAGCATGGCCAATTGACCATGCTGTCAGGGGCTGATGGGAAATGTAGTCCATAACATCTGGAGTGCCAAAGGTTCGCCACCACAGCTCTAGAACAATCTCAGTTTCACTACAACTCGGTTCCTGTTATAAAAATGCCCCCCCCCCGAACAATTCTGCTTCATACATCCTGTGAAATGAAGAAACTGGAAGATGGCCAGTTGTTACGTCTCGGAACCTTAAGCGAATAAATGGACTCTGAAGTATTGATCAGCCGCGTTTATGGATGAGGTATCAAAGCAAACTTGTCAAAGCCAATCCTGACGAAGCTGGCATTCACAGTCCCCTTTATTCCCCACTGAAAGCCCCCCTCCTGATTTCCCAAGCATATGTAAAAACAGTCTTTGGAGCTGAGGGGCCCCAAGGTTGGCAGCAGACAGCAAGAGAGAGAGCCACCTGACTTTCTGCCCCATGAGATAATGGATGTAATTCTTTTCTCATGGGACAGAGGTACCAGGGGAAGCCTAGTTTCTTACAAAGCATGTGAAGTCATAAAGTAAAGATCAAGGAAGGAATGCATAGATGACAATGGTTACATATAGCAGACTGGTTACATATATCTTTCAAGCAGCATTGATTTGTTATCTTAAGCAGTTACATCGAAATTGGGAACCCATCTCAATCACAAACATAACACCCCCCTGATACCGGTCTCTTCTGGCTGGTCATAAGAAAGGTGGGCTCTACATATTAAGTTAATACTGAAGTGCAAACTGAAGAGTCCCCCCTTCCCCAGCAAGCAGCTGCATTTGTAGTTTCTGTAAAGGATCCTCGCTTGCATTCGCTTGCCAGGGGAAGGGGGGATAGACTGTTCAGTTTGTTGTTTTATATCTGTAAGCATTGTTTCAAGGGAGTGACATCCCTTGAAACAATGCTTAAAGACAGAAAACAACCAACTGAAGAGTCCACACCATCACCACCCCCCCCCCCGGATTTTAAAGGAAGAAAGGGGGAAAAAACCTAAAGAATCCACCCCAGACAATCCTCCCAATACTTACCTTGGGGTGCCTGTCAGAGGCACATTTTTAAAGCTAGCTGCGCCAAAAGTGCAGGGTATCTTCAGGAGACACTCAAAGGGGTAGCCCCCATCTCCTGCTAGCTCCCATTGGAAATAATGGGGGTTGGGGGTTCATAAAATTGGACCCCTTGAACCAAACTTCAACAGACTTGGATGGTATCATCAGGAGACTCTCTGGAAATTTTGGTGCCACTAGCTCTCCAGATGTTCAGGAACTACAATTCCCATCAGCCCCTACCAGCATGGCCAATTGGCCATGCTGACAGAGGCTGATGGGAATTGTAGTTCCTGAACATCTGGAGAGCCGCAGGTTCCCTACCCCTGCACTAGCTTTAAAAATGCACCCCCTACAGGCCAAAACCCAAAACAGCACACAAAAAATCAGACGAACCCAAATTACTTGGGATACCCGAATATATTCAGGTATACCGAATATGAAATTCGGCTTATTCGAGTATATAGATAATTTTACATCTGAATAAAGCCAAATCCGAATTTTTTACCAAACATTTTCGGTATTGCTGAACCCTAGTCATGACACATTGTAATTTGAAAGCAGGATGAGAGACATGGGATCCCAGCAAAGGCAATGTCTAGAGCAGCTGCCTATAACCAGAGATTGTTAGGACCAGCGTATCTAGGGTTAATGAACAGGGGTGTCTTAACACATGGGCATGCTGGGCAGTCGCCCGGGGGCCCCATGAGCCAATTGGCCATGCTGGCAGGGGCTGATGGGAATTGTAGTCCATAACATCTGGAGTGCCAAAGGTTTGCCACCACTGGCATAGGGCCTCCCTTCTAATCTATGTATGTTGTGTCTTGCTGTCAATAAATAAATAAATACTGTACACAGGCTGCAGCGTTTGGGACTCTTCAGTTTGGAGAGGAGACGTCTGGGGGGGATATGATTGAAGTCTATAAAATTATGCATGGGGTAGAAAATGTTGACAGAGAGAAATTTTTCTCTCTTTCTCACAATACTAGAACCAGGGGGCATTCATTGAAAATGCTGGGGGGAAGAATTAGGACTAATAAAAGGAAACACTTCTTCACGCAACGTGAGATTGGTGTTTGGAATATGCTGCCACAGGAGGTGGTGATGGCCACTCACCTGGATAGCTTTAAAAAGGGCTTGGATAGATTTCTGGAGGAGAAGTCAATCTATGGCTACCCATCTTGATCCTCCTTGATCTGAGATTGCAAATGCCTTAGCAGACCAGGTGCTCAGGAGCAGCAGCAGCAGAAGGCCGTTGCTTTCATATCCTGCATGTGAGCTCCCAAAGGCACCTGGTGGGCTACTGCGAGTAGCAGAGTGCTGGACTAGATGGGCTCTGGTCTGATCCAGCTGCCTAGTTCTTATGTTCTTATGTACTGTACTAAACTATAAATATTTGTCATTGGAAAATACATATTTAGCATGTGTGTCACTATGTGTTTTACTAAAGATAATGAACAATACTAATGTTAACTTTTATAAGCAGACATTGGCATTCGCCTCTGATTTAGTATCACGGTCCCCTCTGCAACTACACATGCATGTATGCGCACGCATGCATGTATGCGCACATATCTCACTCACTACATAACGTCTGATGCAATTCTCTGCAAGGAATTTTCTCAAATGTTTGTGCTGAAGTCTTGATTAGTAATAAATAGTTTACAGTAATTCCATGCTGTGCCATCTGTATCTGTATGGTTAACCAATTGAGTATCATTTATATGTTGATTTTTGTTGTTGTTCACGGCTCATGTTGTATTGTTCAGACATTTGTGTTGATTACTCTTTGCTGTACAGCATGTTTTTTAATGTCTGAACACTGATTTTGTTGGAAGTACCAATAAATATATCTTTAATTTTATCGACCATTTACGTTTTTATTCCTGTGAGTGGTTGTGTAGGTGGGGGCCCCAGTGCACTGCTTTTCCTGTAATGCTGTTAAGACAGCCCTGGTAATGCACCTGTATTCCTTCGAGACCGCATCACCCCATATGTCCCTGCACGGCCTCTTCGATCAGTTGAGGCCAATCTACTAGTGGTTTCTGGCCCCTCGGTGATGCGGCTGGCCTCCACGCGGGCCAGGGCCTTTACGGCTCTGGCCCCGGCCTGGTGGAACACTCTCTCTCCAACTGTCCGGGCCCTGCAGGACCTTGGTGAGTTCCGCAGGGCCTGTAAGACGGAGCTGTTCCGCCGGGCCTTTGGAGGAATTGGCCGCTGATGGTGCCCCCCCTTCCTTCGGCCCCCGACACCTGGGCCGTCTGTCATCCAACGGGACTCGCCATCCCTCCCTCTTGGGGAGAGGATTTTGAAAACAGAATGCTGGACACCACTCATATTTTTATTAGTATTTATTGCATATTTGTTGCAGTTGGTTTTCATTGTTTTTATCGCTGCTTTTAAATGTCTTAGCTATCCTATATTGTATTATATTTATATGCTGTGCACCGCCCAGAGCCCCTCGGGGATAGGGTGGTATAAAAGCCTAAGAAATAAATAAATAAAAATAAAATAACTGTGTACTTCCTGCAGAGATCGGAGTTTCTCGTCACAGCGGCTCCGTCCAGTGTGCCACTTTGTCCCGCACAAGTGGGCGTCCTGCCAGCCTCCATCTCTCCCGTTCCAAAAGCATCAGCAACAGCAACCCGGACCTGACCACCTCACCAGACTCCCCAGATGAGCAAGCTCAGAAGACCAGCAGCGGCAACAGCAAGGTAAGCAGTGCTGGGGGATCTGGGTGGGCCCTACCTGTAATAGGAGGAGTTTGGATTTATATCCCCCCTTTCTCTCCTGCAGGAGACTCAAAGGGGCTGACAATCTCCTTGCCCTTCCCCCCTCACAACAAACACCCTGTGAGGTAGGTGGGGCTGAGGGAGCTCCAAGAAGCTGTGACTAGCCCAAGGTCACCCAGCTGGCCTGTGTGGGAGCGCACAGGCTAATATGAATTCCCCAGATCAGCCTCCACAGCTCAGGCGGCAGAGCTGGGAATCAAACCCGGTTCCTCCAGATTAGATACATGAGCTCTTAACCTCCTATGCCACTGCTGCTCCTGGTTGTCTCTCCAGGCACCAAAATAGGATGAGGGAGGGGCCAAGGGAGATGCTGCAGGTGAGTGCTTGAGTGTGACTGCATCATAAGCATGGTGGCCCTCAGAAATTTGTAGTGCAGATTTCTGTTTCCTCCTCTTCCTCTGCTGTGACGGTGACAGCTGGTCAGAAAGATCAGGCCTTCCTTTCTCTTCCTTCCCATTCCATCATCAGTAGAGCCACCCAGTGCCGTAATTCCCAGGATGTCCGAGGTAAGGGCAATGGGTGCTGAGGGAATAGGCAGGGCTCCTCAGGTACTGGGGTGGAAAGAAAGCAGGATGACTGGCTGTTCAGAGTTCTGTCACCAGCAGGAAGTTTAAGAGGGTGAACCATCCATGTTGGTCTGTAGTTGAACGGCCAGACTCAAATCCCATAGCAGCTCTGAGATTGACAAGATATTGGGGGTATAAACTTTCAAGAATAAAAACTCTGACAAAGTATCTAACACTCTGACAAACTATCTAACCTTACCCTATAGCGGGCAGTAAAGCCCACTATAGGGTAAGGAATACAGCAGGCCTAGATGGGGGGGGGGCAGATAGGAGACTGGGTTTTCCCAGCTTGACTTTAGGGGGAGGAAAGAGGCTGGCCGAAGGAGTGAGGGTGGCAGGGAGGGCTTGTTCGGGGCAGGGGTAGTCACTGTGGGTGGGTGGCGGCAAGGAAGGCTTGTTGTGGGTGGAGGGGTAGAACTTGTTTGGCTGGAGGATCAATTGATCCACGGTCCAGGGCACTTGAGGAAGGATGGTGGAGAGTGCTTGCTTGGCCCGCACATCATCTGATCCGTGGGAAGGGGTGCTTGGTGGGGGGGGATGCTGGGAGCGCTTGCTGGGGATGGTGGGTGGTGTGGAGGGCTTGCTGGCCCACGGATCAGTTACTCTGCGGGCCAGGGTGCTTGCTGGGGGGAGAGGCTGGGAGGGCTTGCTGGTGGTGGGGGGAGGGGGCTTATGCAGCCCAGTGACAGAAAGGACTTGCTTTCAGGTGAGAAAACACAGAAACACTTGGGGAGGTTGCAGCGTTTGGGACTCTTTAGTTTGGAGAGGAGGCGTCTGAGGGGGAATATAATTGAAGTCTAAAGAATTATGCATGGGGTAGAAAATGTTGACAGAGAGAAATTTTTCTCTCTTTCTCACAATACTAGAACCAGGGGGCATCCATTGAAAATGCTGAGGGGAAGAATTAGGACTAATAAAAGGAAACACTTCTTCACGCAACGTGTGATTGGTGTTTGGAATATGCTGCCACAGGAGGTGGTGATGGCCACTAACCTGGATAGCTTTAAAAGGGGCTTGGACAGATTTATGGAGGAGAAGTCGATTTATGGCTACCAATCTTGATCCTCTTTGATCTGAGATTGCAAATGCCTTAGCAGACCAGGTGATCGGGAGCAGCAGCAGCAGCAGAAGGCCATTGCTTTCACCTCCTGCATGTGAGCTCCCAAAGGCACCTGGTGGGCCACTGCGAGTAGCAGAATGCTGGACTAGATGGACTCTGGTCTGATCCAGCAGGCTGGTTCTTGCGTTCTTATGTTTCTGCAGCCCTGGGGTGGGGTGGGGTTTCTGAAAGGCCCTGCATAGCTGCCGTGGGTGTTCCCCCCATTTCAGGCAGCACAGTTTCCAAAGTCTGGGACAGTTTTCTAAAGGGTCTAGGGGTCGGAAAGTGACGGGTTGAAGGGTTCTGCCAGCACTTGAAGTCGAAGAGACTGTAACATGCTCTCCCTCCGTCCCATCCTCCGAGGCGAGCCTGCCGGGAAGAGGAGTGCGAAAAAGACACAATAGTGTAGTAGTTAAGAGCGTCAGACTCTAATCTGGAGACCCGGGTTTGATTCCCCATTCCTTCACATGAATGCTGGAGTCTTACCTGGTGAATTGGATTTGTTTCCCCACTCCTACATGTGAAGCCTTGAATATTAAAGTGCCAGTTGGGCTATACAGAGCAGCAGTGGTGTAGTGGTTAAGAGCAGATACAATCTAATCTGGAGAACCGGGTTTGATTCCCCGCTCTGCCGCTTGAGCTGTGGAGGCTTATCTGGGGAACCAGATCAGCTTGTGCATTTCAACACATGCCAGCTGGGTGAGCTTGAGCTGGTCACAGCTTTTCGGAGCTCTCTCAGCCCCACTCACCTCACAGGGTGTTTGTTGTGAGGGGGAAGGCAAAGGAGATTGTAAGCCCCTTTGAGTCTCCTACAGGAGAGAAAGGGGGGATATAAATCCAAACTCTTCTTCTACTTACACGTGAAGCCTGCTGAGTGATCTTGGCCAAGTCGCAGTTCTCTCAGAACTCTCTCAGGCCCACCTATCTCACAAGGTGTCTGTTGTGGGGACAGGAAGAGAAGGAGTTTGTAAGTGGCTTTGAGACTCCTTCAAGGGAGAGAAAGGCAGGGTATAAATCTGGAAGACTCTTATTTTGCTTGCTTACTGGCAGGTTGTAGACTCCAGAGAAGATCCCCACTTCATTCCCTGCTGAGGGTGGGTTTTCTGTGAAGGAAATGGGTCCTCTGGGCTTTCCTTTCACTCAAGATCTCCCTTTCGTTCTCTTTTTTTTTTTGCATTCCTAGGTGATCGACCGCTCGCATTCCTGGGTCAATTCGGCTTATGCCCCTGGAGGCCCCAAGAATGTGCTTCGCAGAAATCACCCAAACTCCAGCACAGATCTAAAGCAGGTGCCACTCAAATCAAGGTTTTCCAAAAAGGCTGGTGTGGGAGGCAGTGGTGGGCCGCAGGCAGAACTTCTTGGGCCACAGGCAGCACTTGAGGGTGAGACCCCAGAATCACCAAGGTATTAGGAAGAGAGAAAGAACTTCCTGGTCAGTCATCTACTCCCTGGTCAGGCAGCTGGTCAGGTGGTGGTTCCCTATTCTGCACAGGTGACCAAAGGACTTGGGCAGCTGGCCAACAAGAGGCTTCATGAGCTGCCCAAGATGCCCATTCCTAAGACTGGCCCTGGTAGGAGACTGAGTTCAGCACAAAAAATGGCATCCCTTTCATGAAGCCCAAAAAACACTTTAGTAAATCATAGCTTTCTTTCTTGATATAACAAGTACATTCTTGTTCTTTGCTGACTTTTTTTTAACATTGGAGTTCATTGTATTGGGTGAAGATGCTGTTGGAACACATCTAGTCTTCTGTTCTATCAAAGAGTGAAGCAAGCCTTTATTGGCATAGACAATAGTACAACAATAATAAAAAACGGATTAAAAAGCATATACAATACAGGAAATAAATGTTGGGTCGAAGGAAATCTACTGGCGTTTGGTAATTTCCAGGAGAAAGTCTGCCACTATCATACAGAGAGAAGGATCAGGGTTGTCCAACAAGTAGTGTAATCTAATTAAATCGGGGAGATGGGGTAAATGTAAAGGAGTAAGATTCACATACTTGGATCTGATTTCCTTGAATCTGAGACAGTGTAGTAATTGGTGGGTCAGAGATTCAACTGAGCCGTCGTTACATGGGCACAATCTTTTAGCCTTTTCTTGCTTATTATATCTGCCATGCAACAAGGCAAAAGGCATAACATTAAACCTGGCGAGCTATCAAAGAGTGTTTTAAACATGTTTACTTTGTGATACTGCTGACCTTGAGGTTTCAGACTGACATGGTTACCCTTTTGGACTATTCTGCTGACTACTGGTCACTAACACTCCCTCTGAGTCTTATCTGTGAGGAATGATTTTGACTAATCCCAGGCTCTGTAAAGAACTGAGACCAGACAATCAGAATCTCCATAGAAGAATCTTTATTGAAAGGCTTAGAATCCATCCAAGAACTTGCAAGCAATGAGATAAACACTTCAGAAAAGCATCCAAGAGAACTATGGTCCAACCCCAGAGGTGGGATCCAACCAGTTCTCACCACTTCTCTAAAGCAACCTCCCTCCCCAATAGGGACTGGAGGTGCGTGTGTGCGGTGGCGCCATTGTTTGAATCCCACCACCATCGGAACCTGTTATTGAAAATTTTGGATCCCACCACTGTCCAACCCCCACAGAAACCTTCATACCCTGGACCAGACCAGGCCAGTCTGGGAAAAGCGCCAAGAACATACAGATAATACAGACAGCAAAACTTCAGAGCAGGTGTTAATCTGTAACTGACCAACATTCCAGTCTACTCTTCACAGTCTCATTTCTTGACACCTACTTCTCCCTCCTAACTTCTCAACAAGATGGGTCACTGTCTCGAACGCTTCTGAGAAATCCAGCAAACACAGCCCTTGCCTACAGTCAAACTGAGAATGTCTGCAAAGCCACCGGAGCTGCCTTCAGCCCACACCCTTGAGTAGAAGGTCTCCTCTTGGAAGACCAGGAGATGTTCAGCAGCCACTCTGTCCATTACCTGGCCTAGAAAGGGCAGACTGGAGACTGGATGATAACTGGCCACATGGTCTCCACTTTCAGCAGTTTTTATACCAATAGGACAGCATCACCATGTTGCGCTAATCCCAGAGGGGTGGCCATGTCAGTCTCTTGCAACAAAAACAAATATTATTTATTATTTATTTATTACATTAAATTTATACCCTGCCTTTTTCTGGAAGACTCAAGGTGGCTAAGTCTGCTATGAGTCTGGTAGCAGCACAAAAAGCAACGCGTTTTTATTCCAGTGGAAATGTTTGTGACTAGAGTTTGCTTGATCAGATGCAACGGAGCGGGTCCACAAACAGCCATGAGGGAATTATTTAAAATTTCAGTCTATTGCTGGAGAGTGCAGAGACCTTTCTGCCTCGCAGCCATTAATGATGAGGTAGCAATCTCCCTAGTTTTGCTGAGCTGAGGAACAACTGTCATGCAAAGACATAGGTAAGGGGGGGTTCCCGGGCTCAAACCCCCCCCACTACCTGTCCGAAGCTCCGCCCCCGTTTGTGTTTTTTGTATTTTTAGTGTTTTTTCAGTTTTTGGCCTGCAGGGGGTGCAGTTTTTAGGCTAGCTGCACCAAAATTTCAGGGAGTTTTCGGGAAACTCTCCTGATGATACCACCCAGGTTTGGTGAGGTTTGGTTCAGGGAGTCCAAAGTTATGCACTCCCAAAAGGGGTGCCCCATCCCCCATTGTTTCCAATGGGAGCTAATAAAAGATGGGGGCTACACATTTGAGGGTCCATAACTTTGGACCCCCTGAACTGAACTTCACCAAACCTGGGTGGTATCATCAGGAGAGTCTCCTAAAGGTACCCTGAAAGTTTGGTACTGCTAGCTTAACAATTGCACCCCTGACAGTAGGAAGCCTCCAAATTTCCCCAGATTCCCCTTTTAAATCCACCCCTTTCAGCATGGATTTAAAGGGAGAATCTGGGGTCCCCACTTTAAACATTGAAAGTGATGCTGTTTCACGGTGGGGGATAATCCACCCCAAAACAGCATCACTTTCAATGTTGTTTTAACTGGGGACCCCAGATTCTCCCTTTAAGGTGGATTTAAAAGAAGAATCTGGGCTCTCTAGTTTAAACACTGTTGAAAGTGATGCTGTTTGCGGGTGGATTTCAGCATCACAGCAGCCACCGGGGTGGCGGGGGTGTGTGTGTGCAAACCTCAGGTTTTGCACTAGGCTCCATTTTCCCTAGCTACCCCTCTGCCTGGAGGGGAGGGAGAAGGGACTGTCGGCTACCAGCTGGGAGCCCAGCCGGGGGCGGGGCAGGGGAGTCTGCTGTCCCTGGCCTCAGAGAGCTGCTTTTATAAGCACTGAGGCCGGGGGTGGGGCTTGGGGAGGCGTGGCCATGGCCCCAGGGGCGGGTGGGGGCGGGGGCCTGCCCTGAACCCACCCCATAAAAAATCTGTACCTACATCACTGCCATCATGGCTGCTAAGAAATCTGTCATAAGGCCTTGGGAGATGGTGTCCAACTTGTTGATGAATTCTGATTTGGCATAAGAGGGGGTGCAGCTCCTCCCGCAGTCAATGTCTTTTGGTCGCTTGGGAGTGATTGGACAATGGACCAACTGAAATGGTGGCAGTCTTTGCCCAGGAGGGAATAATAAACCTGCCAACCTTCCTGATTGTTGAGCTGGAGCAGCCCTGGCTTTGGGGGCCTCATCAATGGGCCTTTCCCCACTCGAAGTGATCCCCCCTATGCCGCGCGCTGCTCTCAGCGCGCGGCATCCCTGGCGCGCACCCGGGCGTCCCCACGACCCTGCGCTCTGTGCGGGGTCATCAAAAGGCACCGTTTTCTCCAGCGCCAGGGATGCCGCGCGCTGAGGGGGCGCGACCGCGGCAGCGTCGGGGCGGCTTCGCTGTGGCCGCCCCTGTCGTGGGGAGTGCCCGAGGACCCCGCACTACTTGAAGAGAGTAGCGCGGGGCTTAAGGTAAGTGGGGAAAGGCCCAATCCCCTCTGTCCCCTCCTTCCTTCCTGGCTTGGTGGTCTTTCTCTCAGATGTGGAGCTCCTTCCTCGCAGGTAAGGGCACTGGGCTGTTTGTCTCGAGGCTCACCTCTCCCTTTTTTATTCCGAGCCACTCTGCTTTGCTGCCATGTGGTCCTCTTCTCTTCTTTTCTCTCTTACTTCTCCTCTCGCAGGCTGCAGGGCGAACTCCTCACCGTCTCTCTTCCTATCTTGAGGGCTCCACTTTACCTCCAGCCACCCCGATGAGGCCAACAACAAGAAAGGTAGAGGTGGGCTAAGAATTGGTGGCCCAGAAGGCAGGTTCAAGCTGTGGACTCTTATATGGGAGGGGCTTCCATTGAATGCAATGGAACTCTTTAAGCCTGTTATGCAGGGAGAAGATCACACCTTTGGGCCAGAGACCGTGGCGGAGAGCCAAGCTATGCTGAGTGTTAGAGCCACTTCATTGGCTGTGAAGGGGCCAAACAGGAGTGCCAGAGGGACAGCAGAAGGCTACTTTGGTTGCTGCTCTCAGGATCAGCAGTGGCATAGGAGGTTAAGAGCTCGTGTATCTAATCTGGAGGAACCGGGTTTGATTCCCAGCTCTGCCACCTGAGCTGTGGAGGCTTATCTGGGGAATTCAGATTAGCCTGTACACTACCACACATGCCAGCTGGGTGACCTTGGGCTAGTCACAGCTTCTCGGAGCTCTCTCAGCCCCACCCACCTCACAGGGTGTTTGTTGTGAGGGGGGAAGGGCAAGGAGATTGTCAGCCCCTTTGAGTCTCCTTACAGGAGAGAAAAGGGGGATATAAATCCAAACTCTTCTTCTTCTTCACCTCTGGGTGAGGCTCCTGTCCTGGAGGGTTCCAGGTCATTGCTGGTTGTGCTACCAGGGGGAAATGGCGCCCGAGGCAACAACTTACCTTAGGAGCAGCCTGGCAGGGCCAAGCTGAGGGGTGGCCCCCATGTGATTCGATGGGGGTGCCTTGGGTCAATTAACCCCCCCCCCCGGTCCCTCTGGCAGATACGCCACTGATACCAAGTTACTTTAGGCCTCTTAAAAAGCCACTGCCTGTCCTCCTTCTGTTTTCACTTTTGACTGTAGCCCTTTTGGTGCCAGTTGCTGGCTGAGATTTACTTTACTCTTTCCTTGGTGATCTGCTCCTCTGCTCCTTCTAATCATAACGCTTAACATAACTCCTCCCAAGCCAACAACCTGAATTGCCGTGCGAAGAGAGTCAGCCAGGAATTGGGGGGTTTGTGGCTGTTCATCACGTCCCGTGTTAACCAAGTTGTGGGGGGGAGTTGCCCTAAAGTCCCACCCACAACTTAGTAGCAGGGAGGGCAGCTTTGAACTCATAGCTATTTTAGAAGCTGCATTGAGGCCAAAGTGCTCTTGAGTCTACATTTCTCCGATCCTCTGTTTAGTGCTCTTTGGATGGGTAAAATCTCATACCCAATTATTTATTTATTATTTATTATTTAAACTTTTATACCGCCCCATCCCCGAGGGGCTCTGGGCGGTGTACAACACAAATCACAATACAAATAAATATAGTTAAAACCTATAAAAACAGCAGTAAGATAATAAGGGGCGTCCAAGAAACCCTAATTTAAATCCTCCCCAAGAGGGAGGGAGCGGCGAGTCCCATTAGATAGAAGGACCCAGATGTTAAGAGCTAAAAAGGGGGGGCACCTTCAGCAGCTGGTCCCTCCAAAGGCCCGGTGGAACAGTTCCATCTTACAGGCCCTGCGGAACTCCCCAAGGTCCCGCAGGGCCCGGATGGCTGGTGGGAGAGTGTTCCACCAGGCCGGGGCCAGAGCCTTAAAGGCCCTGGCCCGCGTGGAGGCCAGCCACATCATTGAGGGGCCAGGGACCACCAGTAGATTGGCCTCAGCCGAATGGAGAGGCCGTGTAGGGACATATGGGGTGATGCGGTCTCAAAGATACGAGGGTCCCAGGCCACGTAAGGCCTTAAAGGTCAGCACCAGTCAGTTAGGAAGGTCAGTTAGGAAGCTCCTGCAGAGCGGAAAGTAAACACACACATTTTTTGTTCTCTTGGTATGAACTTGTTGGCAGCTCCAGAAGCTCCCAGCTGTGGCTGACTAGAGAACAGATTTTGCAGTTTTATGTTGGTTGTGCCAACCTCTACTTCCCTGTGTAACCATCTCCCTCTTGCTGTCTCTCTCTCTCTCTCTCTCTCTGTCTCTCTCTCTCTCATAGCTGCTTCATGAAGAGCTGGCCCTGCAGTGGATGGTGAGCACAAGCACAGTGCGAGAAGCAGCCCTGCACCAAGCTTGGTTCTTTTTTCAGTTGATGGTACGGTCCTTGCTGCTTCTTTCCGTGGGCAGAGCATCACTCCTCATAGGTGGAATAGCTGAGTGAAGGGTCAAATCCCCACTACCGTCTTAGCCAGGTTTCAGAACACAAACCATCCAGGTTTGAGGGACGACCTCCCTGGTCGAATCCCCACTACCGTCTTAGTTGATAGTTCCATGGGAATGTCAACTCAATGCATGGCAGCTGTGAAAAAGGCAAACTCTATGCTGGGGATAATTAGGAAAGGAGTTGAGAATAAAACTGCAAAGATTGTCATGCCCTTATATAAAGCAGTGGTGCGACCGCACTTGGAGTACTGTGTTCAGTTCTGGTCACCACATCTCAAAAAGGATATTGAAGAGATAGAAAAGGTGCAGAGAAGGGCAACGAGGATGATTGAGGGACTGGAGCCCCTTCCGTATGAGGAGAGGCTGCAGCGTTCGGG